>NC_143023.1:30447500-30635000 GCF_057628025.1 Oncorhynchus mykiss
ACCTATGATGAAAATTACAGGCCTCTCTCATCTTTTTAAGTAGGAGAACTTGCACAATTGGTGGCTGACTAAATACTTTTTTGCCCCACTGTATATTTCACCTTTATTTAACCAGGTAGGCTAGTTGAGAACATGTTCTCATTTACAACTAATTGTATTCTGTAGCGTTAAGATTTCCGTTCACTAAGAGGCCTAGCCCAAACCATGAAAAACAGCCCCAGACCATTATTCCTCCTCCACCAAACTTTACAGTTGGCACTATGTATTGTACCCTTATGCCATAGTTTGTACTTCTCAATTGTCAGTAGAAACCACAATTTTTTAGCAAGTCAGCCATATCAGCTATGTTTATAAAAAGTCAGTAAATGAGGTTGAATGAACTGTTTCGCTGCCAGACAAGGCTCAGCTGATAGCCAGGATGTAGCAGTGGTAAGGTGTTGGGTCTGCTGTTGGGACAGCTTTATTTAGGCCCTAACAGTTTGTGGGCACCGTTTGTCACCATTATAGTGCAATGAATGTATTGTTTAGTGTTGTGTTGTGTAGTGCCTTTGCTGGCATGCATACATTTATTTATACATTTTTTTGCCCCACCAAGATTTATATGCTAAAATCGCCACTGGAAAGACCGTACCATCCTCTGGAGAGCCCTGTGGTTGCAGCAGTGCAGTTGTCTTACAAGGCGGTGATACAGCCCGACAGGATGCTCTCAATTGTACATCTATAAATGTTTGTGAGGGTCTTAGGGGCCAAGCCAAATTTCTTCAGCCTCCTGAGGTTGAAGAGGCGCTGTTGCGCCTTCTTCACCACATTGTCTTCTCCACTGCCGTCCCGTCGACGTGAATAGGGGAATGCTCTCTCTGTTGTCTCCTGAAGTCCACGATCAGCTCCTTCATTTTGTTGAGGGAGAGTTATTTTCCTGCCACCACTCCGCTAGGACCTTCACTTCCTCCCTGTAGGCTGTCTCGTCATTGTTGTAATCAGGCCTAATACTGTTGTGTCGTCTGCAAACTTGATGATTGAGTTAGAGGCGTGCGTTGCCACGGAGTTATGGTTGAACAGGGAGTACAGGAGGGGGCTGAGCACCCACCCGTGTGGGGCCCCTGTGTTGAGGATCAGCGTAGTCGAGGTGTTGTTTCCTACCTTCACCACCTGGGAGGCGGCCCATCAGGAATTCCAGGACCCAGTTGCACAGGGCGGGGTTCAGACCCTGGGCCATGAGCTTGGAGGGTACTATGATGTTGAAGGCTGAGTTATAGTCAATGAACAGCATTCTTACATAGGTATTCCTCTTGTCCAGATGGGATAGGGCAGTGTGTAGTGCAATGGCAATTGCATCGTCTGTGGATCTATTGGGTCAGTATGCAAATTACAGAGGGTCTAGGGCGTCAGGTAAGATGGAGGTGATATGATCCTTAACTAGCCTCTCAAAGCACTTCATGATGACAGAAGTGAGTGCTACGGGGCAATAGTCATTTAATTCAGTTACCTTAGCTTTCTTGAGTACAGGAACAATGGTGGACATCTTGACGCAAGTGGAGACAGCAGACTGGGATAGGGAGAGATTGAACATGTCCTAACGACTCCAGCCATATGGTCTGCGCATGCTCTGAGAAGTGGCTAAGGATACTGCCTGAGCCTTGTGAGGGTCAACACGCTTAAATGTCTTACTCAAATCGGCCACGGAGAACGAGAGCCCACAGTCCTTGGGAGCGGACCATGTCGGTGGCACTGTGTTATCCTCAAAGCTGGCGAAGAAGGTGTTAAGCTTGTGTACAAATCCTTGCAACATGGGGGTAGTGCATTATGCTGAAACATGAGGTGATGGTGGTGGATGAATGGCACGACAATGGACCTCAGGATCTCATCACGGTATCTCTGTGCATTCAAATTGCCATTGATAAAATGCAATTGTGTTCATTGTCCATTGCTTATACCTGCCCATACCATAACCCCACTGCACTCTGTTCACAACGTTGACATCAGCTAAATGCTCGCCCACACAACGCCATACACGTGGTCTGCGGTTGTGAGCTACGTTGGATGTACTGCTAAATTCTCTAAGAAGACGTTGGAGGCGGCTGGTGGTAGAGAAATTAGCATTCAAGTCTCTGGCAACCGCTTTGGTGGACATTCCTGCAGTCAGCATGTCAATTGCACGCTCCCTCAACTTGAGACATCTGTGGCATTGTTTTGCATGACAAAACTGCACAGTGGCCTTTTATTGTCCCAAGCACAAAGTGCACCTGTGTAATGATCATGTTGTTTAATCAGCTTCTTGATATGCTACACTTGTCAGGTGGATGGATTATCTCGGAAAAGGAGAAATGCTCACTAACAGGGATTTAAACACATTTGTGCACAACATTTGAGAGAAAAGCTTTTTGTGTGTATGGAACATTTCAGGGATATTTTATTTCAGCTCATGAAACATGGGACGAACACTTTACATGTTGCATTTATACTTTTGTTCACTCTATATCTTAATCTGAATTCTAAAAGAAATACAGCTACATTTGAAAAAATATAATTTATATGAATTGGAAAATGAAATAGCCTGGATGGAGGATTCTTGACTTTTCAATTCCTTTTAATCCTTCTCTATCGTTTTGTACTATGAACTGTACATGTGTTGTAATGTATTGTATGTTTGTTAATCACCTCTTTTTGATCCGAAACAACTAGCAAAATGTAATCAACAATATGAAATATGGAATAAAGATATTATATATATATATATATATATATATATCTATATATATATATACATAAAAAATGTTTTTAAAGCATCAAAACAAGAGGTGATTCAAAACAAATGTCTGTAACTCATGAAAGAGACCTGGAACAGAGAGATATAGTTTTTAAAGCAGATTGCAAAATAAGGAGTTGGCCCTATGTATTGGAGCAGGTAGCATTCTCCTGGTATCCGCCAAACCCAGATTCGTCTGTTGGACTGCCAGATTGTGAAGTGTGATTCATCACTCCACAGACAAGTTTCCACTGCTCCAGAGTCCAATGGCAGCAAGCTTTTCACCACTCCAGCCGACGCTTGGCATTGCGCATGCTGATCTTAGGCCTATGTGCGGCCATGCAAACCCATTTCATGAAGCTCCCGATGAACAGTTCTTGTGCTGACGTTGCACTTCAGCACTCAGAGTCCCGTTCTTTGAGGACAGATGATTTTTACGTGCTTCAAGCTTCAGCACTTGGAGTGCCATTCTGTGAGCTTGTGTGGACTACCACTTTGTGGCTGAGCCTTTGTTGCTGCTTCTAGAAGTTTCCACTTCACAATAACAGCACTTACAGTTGACCGGGGCAGCTCTAGCAGTGCAGAAATTTGACAAACTGACTTGTTGGAAAGATAGCGTCCTATGACGGTGACACGTTGAAGGTCACTGAGCTCTTCAGTAAGGCCATTCTACTGCCAATGTTTGTCTATGGAGATGGCATGGCTGTGTCCTCAATTTTATTGTCAGCAATTGGTGTATCTGAAATAGCTAAATCCACTAATTTGAAGGGGTGTCCACATACTTTTGTATACATAGTGTATCAACTTACAGATTCAATACCAGGCTCCAACCAGCACACCACTACACTGCATCGTTATTTAAACAACTATGATCAGGGCAGGTAAAGGTTAGGAAAATTAGTTTCAGTTTCCTTTGCCTGCTCATAGTTGGTCAAAGTCACATGATGCACACCAGATAATAAATTACATGTTTAAAAAGGGTAAAGTGCCCCTTTAAACATAAATTGTCAATATCAAAATGTTTGGCGAGGAAAGGAAAGAAAGGAAACCTCAATCAGTTTTGCCTGGTGAAGTAAAGGTAAACATCCTTCAATAATAATTATTGCTGATTGGTGAATATGAGGTATTTTGTTGTTTCCTCTTCAGTGTGGGGTGACCAGTGCTCCGTCCCCTGAGGGCCCCTGCCAGCCAATCACCATTCCACTGTGCCAGGGCATCTCCTACAACCTGACGGCCATGCCAAATCTGCTGGGGCACAAAAAACAGGCGGAGGCGGCCGTTAAGATGGCTCAAATGGAGTATGTTTTGAAATTGACTTGTTCTGTGGATATCCGCTTCTTTCTGTGTTCTGTCTACGCTCCCCAGTGTGTGGAAGGGGAGGTGCAGCGCCCTTGCAGATCCCTTTGTGAGAGAGCCAAACTGGGGTGTGACAGTGTGTTGAATAAGTTTGGGATGTCCTGGCCTGATGATCTGAGCTGTGAATCCTTTCCAGAGGAGTCATGCGTAAGAGTAGGTACCGATACTCTAGTCATTTTTTAACCCTTATTAAGTCACCACTTTTAATAAATCAGTAGTTTCTCCAAGTTGTTTAATTCAGTAATACCTTACAATAAGTACATGGGCCAGTAGTGGCTGCAACAATGATTTGGCTTTCATTATTTTGCTACAGACCCAACAGGGTGCATGCTAGCGGTATCGTCACCTTTGTTTGAGATGTGTACAAAACAATTTACTCTAAAATATTGTCTACTTCTTTTCACAGGGGGACAGTAATCCCGAGGTGTGTTTAAAATATTTTTCTCCGACAACTGAAGAGTAAATATGTATATGTAGCAAGTGAATGATACCTATAATGTGTTTAATGAGGAATGTATGAAGTGAAGTGGGAGTAGGTGGATAGGTGGCAAGTGAAAATTGGAGAATATTACCGTCATCCTATCAAATGCTTGTGTGTTTTGGTCTCCACAGCAACTCACGGCTGAGGAACTCCTGGTCAAGCTGAAAGAACTTGGTCACTCTGTTCGGGACCAATGTTAGTTGTGGTTTCTGAGATTTAAAGCATTATGTATGACGTGTGTGTGTATTTAATTTATACATATATGTTATTGTCTACTTCAATTGTAGCACTAAGTCTTCAAACTGCCCACATATTGTTGGTTCTAGAAGATGTATCCTACACCTGTTTCTGTTTTTAGTTCACTTTTATATGAGTTTATTAATTAATATTTCTTCCCCGAAACCATTTTTTTGTGTTTCCTGCCAATTCTTTTATTTATTTACTTCTTTCTGAGCTATATTGTAGATCAACTGAGGCCCCATTAGGCTCCCTGGTTGACAATGGTTTCAATACTGTATCAACCATCAATCCTTTCTCCTTAACCAGCTCCTTTCAGAAAGACAAATCAGGCAAACTGGATGTGAAAGAATTCCACAACCTAAAGCACTATGTGTCTGTTACCAAGAGAGAGTACTCAGAGTCCTATGAGTGGCAGAACCCAGGGTTCGTCACAGAATACCAGATGAAGAATGCCCTTGATGTCCGTGGTTAGTCATGTATCACAGTTACGATCAAAGGATGTATTTACAGTGGCAAGAAAAAGTATGTGAACCCTTTGGAAATACCTGGATTTCTGCATAAATTGGTCATCAAATTTTATCTGATCTTCGTCTAGGTCACAACAATAGACAAACACAGTCTGCTTAAACTAATAACACACAAACAATTATTATTATTATTTCATGTCTTTATTGAACACACCATATAAAACATTCACAGTGCAGGGTGGGAAAAGTATGTGAACCCTTGGATTTATTAATTGGTTGACCCTCCTTTGGCAGCAATAACCTCAACCAAACGTTTTCTGTAGTTGCAGATCAGACCTGCACAACAGTCAGGAAGATTTTTGAATCATTCCTCTTTACAAAACTATTTTAGTTCAGCAATATTCTTGGGATGTCTGGTGTGTACCGCTCTCTTGAGGTCATGCTACAGCATCTCAATCGGGTTGAGGTCAGGACTCTGACTGGGACACTCCAGAAGGCTTATTTTCTTCTGTTGAAGCCATTCTTTTGTTGATTTACTTCTGTGTTTTGGGTTGTTGACCTGTTGCATCACCCAACTTCTGTTGAGCTTCAATTGGCAGACAGATAGCCTAACATTCTCCTGTAAAATGTCTTGATAAACTTGGGAATTCATTTTTCCGTTGATGATAGCAAGTTGTCCAGGCCCTAAGGCAGCAAAGCAGCCCCAAACCATGATGCTCCCTCCACCATACTTTACAGTTGTGATGTGGTTTTGATGTTGGTGTGCTGTTCCTTTTTCTCTCCAGTGTTGTGTGTTCCTTCCAAACAACTCAATTATAGTTACATCTGTCCACAGAATATTTTGCCAGTAGCGCTGTGGGACATCCCTGTGCACTTTTGCAAACTTCAGACGTGCAGCAATGTTTTTTTGGACAGCAGTGGCTTCTTCCGTGGTGTCCTCCCATGAACACCATTCTTGTTTAGTGTTTTACATATCATAGACTCGTCAACAGAGATGTTAGCATGTTCCAGAGATTTCTGTACATCTTTAGCTGACACTCTAGGATTCTTCTTAACCTCATTGAGCATTTTGCGCTGTGCTCTTGCAGTCATCTTTGCAGGACGGCCACTCCTAGGGAGAGTAGCAACAGTGCTGAAATTTCTCAATTTATAGACAATTTGTCTTACCGTGGACTGATGAACATCAAGGCTTTTAGAAATACTTTTGTAGCCCTTTTCAGCTTAATGCAAGTCAACAATTCTTAATCTTAAGTCTTCTGAGATCTATTTTGTTTGAGGCATGGTTCACATCAGGCAATGCTTCTTGTGAATAGCAAACTCAAATTTTGTGAGTTTTTTTTATAGCTGCAAGGTAGCTCTAACCAACATCTCCAATCTTGTCTCATTGTCTATTGTTGTGACTTAGACGAAGATCAGATCAAATTTGACAACCAATTTATGCAGAAATCCAGGTAATTCCAAAGGGTTCACATACATTTTCTTGACACTGTATATTTTGTTGATTTTCTCTTAATTTACCACACAAGGATTTGGTTTTGATTGTGAACATCCTGACCTGATAGTGAAACTGAACTCCTTGTAGAGTATATTTGCAGATTTAAAAAAGTAAATGATAAAAATCCTCTGTCATATAGATCTTAGTTTGGACGATGAAACGTTCCAAACACTATGGCACCGGTACAGCTCTGGTGGAGGGATCAAATACGATGACTTTATGGCCATTCTCACAAGGCTCAAGATCCTGAAGGGTAACTCTTTACTCACTATATAACACATTTCTGACTTTCCAATCAATCTACTACATCTAAATATATATCTATATATAGTCACATACTGTACACATACTGTACACCAAATAGGTGCATGAAAATGTATTGTTTTACAATGTTTACAATGTACAGTGGGGAGAACAAGTATTTGATACACTGCCGATTTGGCAGGTTTTCCTACTTACAAAGCATGTAGAGGTCTGTAATTTTTTTTATCTTAGGTACACTTCAACTGTGAGAGACGGAATCTAAAACAAAAATCCAGAAAATCACATTGTATGATTTTTAAGTAATTAATTTGCATTTTATTGCATGATATTTGATCACTTGCCAACCAGTAAGAATTCCGGCTCTCACAGACCTGTTAGTTTTTCTTTAAGAAGCCCTCCTGTTCTCCACTCATTACCTGTATTAACTGCACCTGTTTGAACTCTTTACCTGTATAAAAGACACCTGTCCACACACTCAATCAAACAGACTCCAACCTCTCCAAAATGGCCAAGACCAGCGAGCTGTGTAAGGTCATCAGGGTTCAATTGTAGACCTGCACAAGGCTGGGATGGGCTACAGGACAATAGGCAAGCAGCTTGGTGAGAACGCAACAACTGTTGGTGCAATTATTAGAAAATGGAAGAAGTTCAAGATGACGGTTAATCACCCTCGGTCTGGGGCTCCATGCAAGATCTCACCTCGTGTGGCATCAATGATCATGAGGAAGGTGAGGGATCAGCCCAGAACTACACGGCAGGACCTGGTCAATGACCTGAAGAGAGCTGGGACCACAGTCTCAAAGAAAACCATTAGTAACACACTACGCCGTCATGGATTAAAATACTGCAGGGCACGCAAGATCCCCCTGCTCAAGCCAGCGCATGTCCAGGCCTGTCTGAAGTTTGCCAATGACCATCTGGATGATCCAGAGGAGGAACGGGAGAAGGTCATGTGGTCTGATGAGACAAAAATAGAGCTTTTTGGTCTAAACTCCACTCGCCGTGTTTGGAGGAAGAAAAAGGATGAGTACAACCCCAAGAACACCATCCCAACCGTGAAGCATGGAGGTGGAAACATCATTCTTTGGGGATGCTTTTCTGCAAAGGGGACAGGACGACTGCACCGTATTGAGGGGAGGATGGATGGGGCCATGTATCGCGAGATCTTGGCCAACAACCTCCTTCCCTCAGTAAGAGCATTGAAGATGGGTCGTGGCTGGGTCTTCCAGCATGACAACGACCCGAAACACACAGCCAGGGCAACTAAGGAGTGGCTCCGTAAGAAGCATCTCAAGGTCCTGGAGTGGCCTAGCCAGTTTCCAGACCTGAACCCAATAGAAAATCTTTGGAGGGAGTTGAAAGTCCGTATTGCCCAGCGACAGCCCCGAAACCTGAAGGATCTGGAGAAGGTCTGTATGGAGGAGTGGGCCAAAATCCCTGCTGCAGTGTGTGCAAACCTGGTCATGAACTACAGGAAACGTATGATCTCTGTAATTGCAAACAAAGGTTTATGTACCAAATATTAAGTTCTGATTTTCTGATGTATCAAATACTTATGTCATACAATAAAATGCAAATTCATTACTTAAAAATCATATCATATGATTGTCTGGATTTTTGTTTTAGATTCCATCTCTCACAGTTGAAGTGTACCTATGATAAAAAAATTATTTGTAAGTAGGAAAACCTGCAAAATCTGCAGTGTATCAAATACTTTTTCTCCCCACTGTATATGTTACACTGTTTTACAATCTACAATGTTGCATAGTGCCTTGAGAACAAGTGCTCTATGAATACAATGTATTATTATTATGATCAGTGTTGCAATGATCTATAAACAAATAGAACACAGTGAGATTTGTATATCTTTTTTTGTTCTCCTGCTCCAGCTCGCTTTAAATCCCGACTCATTTCACCCTGTGATGCTGCAACAGACTGTGAGGTCGCCAGTTTCTCCTTCAGTCAGGTGAGTTTGCTCTGGCAGAGTTATCATGTCATGTATTGTCATGTTGTGTCTTGTCTCTGTCCTTTCCCTTCACCCTGTCTCCCTCTGCTGGTCGTTGTTAGGTTACCTTTTCTCCCCCTCTTTCCCCCAGCTGTGCCTTGTCTCCTCCTAACCACCTCGTCACCCCTTTTCCCACCTGTTCCCTTTTTCCCTCTGATTAGGTCCCTATATCTCTCTCTGTTTCTGCTCCTGTCTTTGTCGGATTCTTGTTTGTTGTGTTTCATGCCTGAACCAGACTGTCGTCATGTTTGCTGTAACCTTGTCTTGTCCTGTCGGAATCTGCCGGTCCGTCTGAGCCTACCTATGTTTGGTAATTAAAGAAGCTCTGTTTAAGTTAATTCGCTTTTGGGTCCTCATTCACGCACCGTAACATATCAAGCTTTGAAGCTTTGTCTTTAGCCACAGTGACTACGTCTATCTCTACCTAAAGAAGAACAGAATATGAAGAAGTAATCACCACTGGAAGATGATACTCATGTCAAATTTTTCTCCCCCTGTTCCAGTTAATCCAAGTTACCATTATGTAGGCCAGCGGCAGCTGTCCAGTCACCAGCAGGAGTTCAATTGACCTGGAATGCAAAGCAATGCAGTAACCTGTTTTGGACCAAAAAAACAACATTCTACTGCCTTTTAGTACATACCTGTCAAAAATGATTGTCATAGTGCTGTATAATTTGTGACTGATGTCCACCTGAATATGATGGCTGTTTCCTCCTGGTCTGTTTGAATCTCTTTCTGTACATTTTCTTGCTACATTGTTTATAACACATTTACACACATATTTTGTTGGACTCAGTATTCTATCTTGCTTGTCAGTTAAACAACAAGACTAGAGACTTTCTTCTCCATATCGTCATTTTTTCTTAAACTTTTATCCCATGTTTCTTTTTCTTTCTTTTGTCTGTATACTGTCATTCAGCCTTTAGCTGCAGAGTTGTACAAGACAGCCTAACTAATAAAATATATGCCCTGGCGGATATTCATACGTGTGTGTGTGTGTGTGTGTAAAATTCTGAATTATAAGACGATTTTGCCAGCCTATCCTCTCATCTTTTCAGTAAACAGTAGCTACTATCCTCCATCATACTACTTCACCAGTATAATGTATCCAGTTGATTTCCTGTTGATAGAGTAGCATGTTATTTATCATTCAGACCACCTCCCTCAATAGACTTCACAATATACCCTTTTCTTAAGTAATTATGTTTATTACGTTCATGAATAGCCATTAATTCACTCAAAGACCCATACATTTAAATGTAAACGAGAAGCTAGATAGTGATTAAGTACTATTGGAATCAGCGTCGTGTTCTTGAGGATTCGAGTGGTGTCATCTGTTAAAAGCAGACTGGCTGATAGCCAATGGACTTTCCATTTCAAGGGAGGGATTTGAAAGAAAGTCACAGGCACAGGACTCACTTCCCGAATAACAGTGAGAGTAGTGATAATGTGGCAACAATATTGAAAGTTCAACTTTTGGACCAAATTCATTGCATTATCCTCCCTCTGGAAGTGCATCCCTGTGTTTCAACTTTCTTTCAAAATCCTCATCCACCAACATCTCTCATGGCCTACACGATCATGACATAAGACTTCTGATAACAACGCAACACATTTGGGGTGATAATGGGCCACAACATTGTGAAGAGCTATAACCAATGGTAGATAAGTACAGTAAGCTCCAAAAGTATTGGGACAGTGACACATGTTTTGTTGTGCAGACTGTCAGCTTGTATTTGAGGGTATTTCGATCCATATCTGGTGAACCGTTTAGAAATAACGGCACTTTTTGTACATAGTCCTCCCATTTTATTGTGGCAAAAGTATTGGGACAAATTCACTTTGGTCCCATATTCATAGCACACAACGTCTACATGAAGCTTGTGACTCTACACATTTGTTGGATGCATTTGCTGTTTGTTTTGGTTGTGTTTCAGATTATTTTGTGTCCAATAGAAATTAATTGTAAATAATGTATTGTGTCATTTTTTTGTCACTTTTATTGTAAATAAGCAGTGGTGGAAAAAGTAACCAATTGTCATACTTGAGTGAAGGTAAAGATACCTTAATAGAAATTACTTGAGTAAACGTGAAAATCACCCAGAAAAATACTACTTGAGTAAAAGTCTAAACGTTTTTGGTTTTAAATATACTTAATTATCAAAAGTAAAAGTACAAGTATGAATAATTTCAAATTCCTTATATTAAGCAAAGCAGACAGACACATTTTCTAGTTATTTACAGATAGCCAGGGGCACACTCCAACACTCAGACATCATTTACAAACGAAGCATGTGTTTAGTGAGTCCGCCAGATCAGAGGCAGTAGCGATGACCAGGGATAGTCTCTTGATAAGTGTGGGAATTAGACCATATTCCTGTCCTGCTAAGCATTCAACATGTAACAAACACTTTTGGGTGTCAGGGAAAATGTATGGAGTAAAAAGTACATTATTTTCTTTAGGAATGTAGTGAAGTAAAAATAAAAGTTGTCAAAAATATAAATAGTAAAGTACAGATACCCCAAAAAACTACTTAAGTAGTACTTTGAAGTATTTTTACTTAAGTACTTTACACCACTGTAAATAAGAGTAGAATATGTTTCTAAACACTTCTACATTAATGTGGCTGGTCTCGCAGGTAGAGTCTGCGAGAGCGGGGGCGGAAGATGACTCATCGGCTGACAACATGGTAACGACTGGACCGGAAACGACTACGAGTAATGAGAGCACAGCACAAGAGAACACCACAGCAACTGTCACAAGTTCTGCTGCAACAGCGGGCCACAAACAGATGCAGGTATGTGTCTGTGGTTGGAGGAAAGTTACATCACACCATGGGTTGAGGATCCACCAGGGGAAGAAGGGGTGTTTGGGTAAAGAGAGACAGAGGCCTCGCATTGATTACTTTCTGCGAAAGCGATCAAATCAGTCGAATGAAGCACAGCAACTGGACGCAAACCATAGTTTGCAGTGCATCAGTATCACTGTCATGGAGGACGTAAACTCAAGCACCGAAGTAACAACTGAGGTGGAACCAACAACAGGAGTGGAACTCACCGAGCCTCCCAGACCTGCAGTCGAGAGGAGACTGCCAGGGCACAGGCCGTATGTGAAGTGGCCTGGCGCCAGTGACAAGAAGTTGTGGGAAACAGTGAATACTGACCTTACCCTGACCCTCGAGAAACTTCGAGGCACAGTGGAGAAGAAGTTGGAGAGGATGGGGGACATTATCTATGAGTACGGGAAAGAAAGATTTGGAGTGGAAGAGGCAAAAGGCGGGAGAAAGGTTCCAACCCCACCAGTTTCCAGGAGGCAACAAGAAATCAAGCGCCTCGTTCAAGAAAGGCGACAGCTTAAGAAACAGTGGAAGAAGGCCTCGGAAGTGGAAAAGGAGGGCATAGAGGCACTTCAGGCTGATATCAAAACCCGGTTAGCATCCCTCCGCAGAGCAGAGAACCTACGGAAACGCAGAAGGAAGAAAGAACAAACTAGAACTCGATTCTATAAAGATCCCTTCAAGTTCCTTAAAAGTCTCTTCACGAAGGAAAAAAGTGGAGCTCTAAAAACAACAAAGAAAGACCTAGAGGAGCACCTGAGAACAACAAACTTTGACTCAAAGTGACATGAACATCTGGCCATCCCATCAGATATCCCACCCACCCGGAACATCATATTGAGACCAGCCCTCCGACATGGAAAGAGGTGGAAAACACAGTTCAACGGGCAAGAACAGCATCAGCCCCGGGGCCAAATGGAGTCCCGTACAAAGTGTATAAGAACGCACCAGACGTCCTGAGGTTCCTCTGGAGGCTTATGAGAACAGCTTGGAAAAATAAGATAATACCCAAAGTGTGGCGTAGGGCAGGCGGGGTCCTGATCCCTAAGGAGAAGGATGCAGTGAACATCAGCCAATTCCGCCCAATCTCCTTACTGAATGTCGAGGGTAAAATCTTCTTTAGGGTCATTGCCCAGAGGATGGCCGAGTACCTGCAAAGGAATGGGTACGTCGATACATCTGTACAGAAGGCAGGAATATCAGGGTTCTCTGGCTGCTTGGAACATTCCAGCTTGATCTGGCACCAGATCCAAATGGCCAAGGTGGAAAAAAGGGACCTCCATGTAGTCTTTCTCGACCTCGCCAATGCATTTGGTTCTGTGCCCCATGAACTCCTGTGGTCTGCCTTCAGATTTTTCCACATACCGGACACCATCACAACCCTGGTGAAGTCGTACTTCCAGGATCTGCAGTTCTGCTTCACCACCTCAGAGTTCACCACCTCATGGCAGTGCCTGAATGTAGGTATAATGGCGGGATGTACCATTTCTCCGTTGGCATTCATAATGGCAATGGAGGTTATCATCAGATCCTCAAAATGGGTTGCTGGTGGACAGCGAGTCGACTCTGGTTTCCGCCTCCCTCCACTCAGAGCCTACATGGACGACATTACAACATTGACCACCACTGTCCCATGCACCAGGAGACTGCTCAGAAAACTTGAGGAGAACATCAGCTGGGCCCGTATGAAGATTAAACCATCCAAGTCACGCAGCATCTCGATTGTGAAGGGAGTACTCTCTGACCTGAAATTCTTCATCGGAGATGACCAAATCCCAACAGTGTCTGAGCAGCCGGTAAAAAGCCTTGGAAGGTGGTATGATGCAAGCCTGAAGGACAAAGACCAGGTGCAACAGCTGCGCAAAGACATCAGTAGTAGCCTATAGTCCATCGACAACACCCAGCTACCTGGAAGGTTAAAGGCCTGGTGTCTGCAGTTTGGTCTCCTACCCCGGGTGTTGTGGCCCTTAGCAGTGTATGAGGTTCCAATCTCAACAGTGGAGAAGATGGAAAGAGGAGTCACAGGCTACTTAAAGAAGTGGCTCGGAGTTCCACGATGCCTTACCACCATAGGCCTCTATGGAGATTGTGTCCTCAAGCTGCCCCTCACCAGTCTAACAGAGGAATTCAAGTGTTCAAAAACCAGGCTCCAGATGACACTGAATGAATCTCGAGACCCAGTGGTGAGCAACAACTGCACCAGAGCGGCGGAAGATGGTAGTGCAGGAAGTACGCCATCAGGAGGAGGCTGCAAGGTGGGCCAAGGCAGTCTCTCTTTCCAAACAGGGACAGTGGACTCGATGGGACAGTGTGGAGAAGAGGAAGATCAGCTGGAAGGATCTGTGGGCCATGGAAGTAAGGCGGTTGAGCTTTTCCATCAGAGCAACATATGACGTCCTTCCAACTCCAGTTAATCTTCACCAATGGTATGGTGAAGATCCGGACTGTGCCCTCTGTTCCATGCCAGCCAACCTCAGGCACATTCTCACAGGGTGTAAAACAAGCCTCACCCAAGGACGCTACACTTGGCGTCACAACCAAGTCCTTACAAACCTTGCGTCCGCCCTGGAGGACAAGCGAGCTGCCACCAACTCCCTACCACCCCCAGCAGCATCACACCCCTTACGGACAAACTTTGTCCGCGAAGGGTCTAAACCACCAAAGCGCAGCTCGACACCATTAGAGCGAGACCAGCTGCGCTTGGCCCGCGACTGGAAAATGCTAGCTGACATTGGCCAGCAACTTGTGTTTCCTCCAGAGATCGCAACCACCACCCTAAGACCTGACATGGTGCTCTGGTCCCGTTCGCTCAAGAAGGTCTTCATCATTGAGCTCACAGTACCCTGGGAGGACTCAGTAGATGAGGCTTATGAGCGAAAGCATCTGCGCTATGCCGATCTAGCTGCCGAAGCACGGCATCATGGCTGGAACACAGAAGTCCGACCAGTGGAGGTGGGCTGCAGAGGTTTTGTGGCAACATCTACAACCAGACTGCTTAGAGACCTTGGAATTAAGGGCCAGAGCCAGCGTTCGGCAATCAAAGCTGTATCGGAGGCGGCAGAAGGCAGCAGTCAGTGGCTCTGGATGAAGAGGAAAGACACCAGCTGGGCCCCGAAGTGAGAGGGCCAGGAGGTATGCGGTCAACAATGCTTGACTCAGGGAGGAGGATGCCCCTGCCATGCATAGTCCCATGGGATGTTGGCTATCATCAACAAGGCAACTCCTATGACTAATAGGGAATGGGACGCAAGCGTAGGATTGATCACCCTGTCGCTGGCCGCCTTTGGGGAGGGTGTATAGTGTGAAAGGCCGAAACACCCTAGGAACCAAAGGTACACTACTGACGATGCACTCCCCAAATTTCACCAGGCTCACTGTTTATTAACTCTTGGAAGTGCTTGCACAAAGGATAGTAACATCTCATCCTGTGTTCTTGGAATCTGGTACCATGATTACGGATAATTCTGAATGAATTGTGAATAATGATGAGTGAGAAAGTTACAGATGCACAAATATCCTACCCCCCACCCTGATAACGACTTCCTCTTCCTCATCACTGCTGTCATCAATGATGATAATTTGTCTTAAGACCTGAGGAATACAAATTAGACAAAAAATCACATGACAGTCATAATCCCTGGTGAACAGACTATGTAAACATAAAGTCTGACCAAATTACATAAAATGGTTGGTTCTGGGTTAACTGAGATTATGACAGTCCACAAAACCACTTTTATCAGTTCTGTATTGTTTGTTTCAAATATTTTTTATTAAACACACACAAGAATGGTGTATAGGTAGGTATACAAGACAGGTATTGTTCTGTATTGTTTACACCTAAGTATATCCATGATATAATTGTCAACATAGAGTACATCAAAATAACAGTCCCCAGGACGGTTCAACCTAAGCCGAGGTTTATAACGCGGAGGAATCATATTATCGATGGACACGGTCGCTGTATTCAAAACCAAATGTAAGCTATTGGGCTCCTGAGTGGTGCAGCGGTCCAAGGCATTGCATCTCAATGCAAGAAGTGTCACTACAGTCCCTGGTTCAAATCCAGGCTGTATCACATCCAGCCGTGATTGGGAGTCCCATAGGGTGGCGTACAATTGGCCCAGCGCCGCCGGGGTAGGCCGTCATTGTAGATAAGAATTTGTTCTTAACTGACTTGCCTGGTTAAATAAAATACTAAATATCTCAATGGATCTCAACAGTCCTCTCTGAAGGTGGATATCTCAATGAAGGTAGTGTTGTCATCAATCTGTCATTGGAGTGACTTCTATCATTGTTGCCAATGATTAAGTAACTGATGGATTCCATGATGATGGTTTTGTGACATCATAACACATGCTGTTACAGGGATATGATTACATTCCATTTGAAAATGATCTCTATGCTGTAAACAGGGCTCTGTTTGGCAACATTTCCCACTGTTGCTATGTCACCTGTACCTGCACCAGATGAAAAAGAGCACTGAAGTGAATGCACTCGGTTACTACCAAAATCTACGTATGCTTTTGTCCACTGAGCAGTGCCACGAGTCACGTTTCTACTGCACCTGACATTGACCGCATGAAAAATAGGAAAAGTCTGACAGGCCATGTGTGCCTTGTTGAACTTTTTAAAAGCACCGATCCAGCCTGTAGGTCTACTGAGAACCACTCAGGCTCAGAGGACACCGACAAAGCCCAGCATTCACTGATCACCCACAGACAGCTAAACAGTACCGTTCTAAAATCACAAGCTTTTTATATTTTGTTTACAATTGTACTACCTGCAGGGCAATTAGAGAACCTCTCTCAAGTGTCATTCAATTGAACCAATCAAATCAAATCGAACCAAATCAAATTTTATTTGCCACATGCGTCAAATACAACAGGTTTAGACCTTACAGTGAAATGCTTACTTACGAGCCCCTAACTGACAGTGCAGTTTCAAAAAAATATGGATAAGAATAAGAGATAAAAGTAACAGGTAATTAGAGGAGCAGTAAAAAATAACAATATATACAGGGGGGTGCCGGTACAGAGTGAATGTGCAGGGACACCGGTTAGTTGAGGTAGTATGTACATGTAGGTAGAGTTATTAAAGTGACTATGCATAGATGACACCAGAGAGTGGCAGTGGTGTGAAGAGGGGAGGGGCAATGTGAATAGTCTGGGTAGCCATTTGACTAGATGTTCAGGAGTCTTATGGCTTGGGGGTAGAAGCTGTTTAGAAGCCACTTGGACTTAGACCTGGCACTCCGATACCGCTTGTTGTGTGGTAGAAGAGAGAACAGTCTAAGGAGGCTGGAGTCTTCGACAATTTTCAGGGCCATCCTTTGACACCGCCTGGCATAGAGGTCCTGGATGGCAGGAAGCTTGGCTCCAGTGATGCACTAGGCCGTTCGCACTATCCCTGTAGTGCCTTGCAGTCGGAGGCCGAGCAGTTGCCATACCAGGCAGTGATGCAACCACAATATATAAGCCTGATTGAAGCCTAATGTAAAATTGTAACTGATGCACAACATCTTCTCTGGGTTGATTTCCAACAGAAATCCCGAGATTTCAAGACAGATCCACACACAAAATGACCATTAAATCATGACCCCAGGATACTCTCAATGGTGCAGCTATATAACTTTTTGAGGATCTGAGGACCCATGCAAATATTTTCAGTTTCCTGAGGGGGAATAGTTTTTGTTGTGTCTGCTTCACGACTGTCATGGTGTGCTTGGACCATGTTAGTTTGTTGGTGATGTGGACACCAAGGAACTTGAAGCTCTCAACCTGCTCCATTGCAGCCCCTTCGATGAGAATGGGGGCGGGCTCGGTCCTCCTTTTCCTGTAGTCCACAATCATCTCCTTTGTCTTGATCACGTTGAGGGAGAGGTTGTTGTCCTTGCACCACACGGTCAGGTCTCTGACCTCCCTATAGGCTGTCTCGTTGTTGTCGGTGATCAGGCCTACCACTGTTGTGTCATCGGCAAATTTAATGACGGTGTTAGAGTCGTGCCTGGCCGTGCAGTCATGAGTGAACAGGGAGTACAGGAGGGGGCTGAGCATGCACCCCTGAGGGGCCCCTGTGTTGAGGATCAGCGTGGCGGATGTGTTGTTACCTACCCTTACCACCTGGGAACGGCCCGTCAGGAAGTCCAGGATCCAGTTGCAGAGGGAGGTGTTTAGTCCCAGGGTCCTTAGCTTATTGATGAGCTTTGAGGGCACTATGGTGTTGAAAGCTGAGCTGTAGTCAATGAACAGCATTCTCACATAGGTGTTCCTTTTGTCCAGGTGGGAAAGGGCAGTGTGGAGTGCAATAGTGACTGCATCATCTGTGGATCTGTTGGGGCGGTATGCAAATTGGAGTGGGTCTAGGGTTTCTGGGATGACGGCGTTGATGTGAGCCATGACTAGCCTTTCAAAGCAGTTCATGGCTACAGACGGGAGTGTGGATCGAAGTTGTTTTATTTGGAGATTACCAACATTGCCTATAGAAATGTATCCGTCTCATATTAGTTGAGAGAGAAACAACACATTTCTCTTGCAAAATGCGCTAACACAATCAAAACTTTAAAAAGCCTACCGGTCACAAAATGCAATAACTCCGAAACAGTATCATTTGTCGTCTGGAAAGATTATCAACCATCACCCTCAGAATTTAGAAAACATGTCACAAGCATAGTCACGGGAAGTAGGGGTGCTGCTGCTGCACCCCCTGAAAAAGTAGAATTGAATGATCGTTTATATTCACAAAAGTAGTGCACTGGGCCTTTGCTAGTCCTGTATTAGCAGACCGATAAAGCCTTCTGTAATGAGGGCAAAAAAAAAATTCCAGCCCCTAATCTCTGAACTGATCAATTAGCTCAGTTGTGGTGCCTAGTTGGAACAAAATCCTGCAGTACTCCAGGAACAGGGTTGCCTACCCGTCATAGAGGTTAAGGTGGCTAGGGGTTTCTTCAGCTTCCAGAGACCCAGGTGGTGGTCTCAAAAAAGGCCTCAGAATCTGTTAGCGATTCTAGGTTGAAGTAACCACCATCATGCCATAGGTTCTCACGTTCCTCCTGCTGCTGCTCTACTTTAACATCATAGTGCCCATTGGGTATGAAGTTTATTACTAGGTATTACTGCACTGTTGGAGCAAGAAATACAAGCATTTCTCTGCACCTGCGATAACATCTGCAAACCTGTGTACTCGACCAATAAACTTGATTTGAGTAGTCATCAAGCAGCCATCTTGGATGATGAAGTAGAATTCCTGAGTTATCTAAGCTGTATCATGCATAGAATACTCATTATAGAGGGGGCTGCACCAGATGAAAAAGAGCATGAACTTCCACTTAGTGACTCCCAAATAAAGTAGGTCAAATAGAGAACATCTCACTTGCCCTTCAATTGAACCAATCATAGTTCACACAGTTCACACACACACACACACGAAACCACAAGGCTTTTATTCAAAAACGCATTTTGTCAGGAATTAAGATGTATATATTTATATGTAAATAGATCATGCTCATATACACAGAGATAATCAATGTGCTAGAGTCATTGCAATATTCATACACATTTAGGTGTATATGTCCTTTCATCTATTCTCCAAAACCAAAACGATAAATGCAATGGCTGTATCACTGCTTACAATGGATGACCTTTCGAGGCCTTTCAATGCCACCAAAATCAAAATCAGCAGACATGATCAAAGGTAATAAAGTGTGTGTGTGTACCGGTTTGTATGACGAAATCAGAGCCTCTGTAATATAAAGCATTGTTAGCTTGTTTAACATGGCATAACATGTTAGTTTGTTCGATGCTCACTGATTTATTCTAGACTTCCCCCACACTGCAGCACTTTTTACAGTCTGGTAGTTGGCAGCATGGGAGGTTGTTACTGGGGGGTGGGGTCTCCCTCCCTGATTTAGTTGGCGGGGTGGGGGGGTCCCTCTGGGATGAGGGAGGTGAAGAAGGTGCTGATGAAGGACCAGGCGGAGGCCAGGAAGCCGTGGTGGCGGGGGGCAGCGGGAGCTGCCGGGTCCTCTGGGCCTTCCTCTCCACTGTCGCCCTCCTCATCCTCCAGCCCTTCATCCATCATCCGCTCCTGAGATGGAGAGAAACAGGACAAGAAAATGAGAGAGAATAAGAGAAGGACCATCGGTTTAAAAAGCAGAGACGGAGAGAGAATGTGGCAGAGAGAAAGGAGCAGCTTGGACACAGACAGAAAAACAACCACACAGAAAAACAACCACACAGACAGATCGATCAGACAGAAAAACATAACCACACAGACAGAGATGGTGTCCATCTTAAACAAGGAGCATCTACCATCTCCTGGATGTCCTGGTGTCTCTCTGCCTCGTCCTGATGAGCTAACCCCGCTCCTCCTACTCCGGGGTTCTGCAGCTCTGGCCTAAAGGGGAACCAACCAGCCCTGTGCCTAGTTAACACCACAAAATTAGTATCTCACACACAGACACAGTGGGCTCCAAAATTACTGTCACCCCTGACTGACAATGCACAAACAACACTTGAACAAATATAAACAATATAATTATAGAGATACTCAAAATACCAACATGTGAGAAATACTGTACTTTATTAATGTTTTAATGGAACCCACCAAAATCATACAATTATTTAACACAAATACATTTAATCAAAATCAAGGTTTCATAATTACTGGCACTCCTCATTTAGTACTTAGTGCATCCACCTCTGGCAAGGATAACAGCATGGTCTTTTCCTGTAATGTTTGACAAGGTTAAGGAACACATTTGGAGGGATTTTGGACCATTCCTCTATGCATATCCTTTCAAGATCCTTCACATTCTTGGGTTTGCTCTCATCAACTTCCCTCTTCCACTCAGCCCACAGGTTTTCGATTGGATTGAGGTCCGGCGACTGAGATGGCCATAGCAGAACATTGATTTTGCTGTCACAGAAGCATTTCTGTGTGGATCTTGAGGTATGTTTTGGGTCATTGTCTTGTTGGAAAGTCCACCTACGGCCAAGTCCAAGCCTTCTGGCAGAGGCAACCAGAATGTCAGCCAAAATTGCCTGATTCTTGGTGGAATTCATTATGCCATCAATCTTAACCTCTGGAATTAAAACAGCCCCAAAACATCACTGACCCACCACCATATTTCAACGTACGAGGTGCCTTTCCTTGTATGCATCTCTGTTGACACCAAAACCTTAAATTTTGGTCTCATCTGACCAGAGCACCTTCTTCCAGTCATAATTTAAATGACGTTTGGCTCCAAGCACTTGCGTCTGTGTCTTGGGGTCAGAAAGGGCTTTCTTATGGCAACCCTTCCAAAGAGGCTGTGGTTGTGATGGTGCTTTTTGAAAACTGGTGACCCCAAGACGCCACCAAGGCCTGCAAATCTTTCACAGTAATTCTTGGGGATTTTGTTGCTTCTCTCACCATCCTCCTCCCTATCTTGGGGGGCAAAATGCATTTGCGTCCTCTACCCATGAGGTTTTCAACTGTTCCATATCTTTTGAATTGTTTAATAATTGCCCTGACAGTGCTCAGTGGTATATTCAATTGTTTGTGGATCTTCTTGTAGCCATTAACAGATTCAAAGCTCATCACTAAGCTAAGGATCCTGGGACTAATCACCTTCCTCTGCAACTGGATCCTGGACTCCCTGGCGGGCCGCCCCCAGGTGGTAAGGGTAGGTAACAACATCCGCCACGTTGATCCTCAACACAGAGGCCCCTCAGGGGTGCGTGCTCAGTCCCCTCCTGTACTCCCTGTTCACACACGACTGCGTGGCCAAGCATGACTCCAACACCATCAATAACTTTGCAGACGACACAACGACAAGACAGCCTATAGGGAGAAGGTCGGAGACCTGGCCGGGTGGTGCCAGAATAACAACCTATCCCTCAACGTAATCAAGACAAAGGAGATGATTGTGGACTACAAGAAAAGGATGATTGAGCACACCATCATTCTCATTGACGGGGCTGTAGTGGAGCAGATTGAGAGCTTCATGTTCCTTGGTGTCCACATTACCAACAAACTAGAATGGTCCAAACAGACCAAGACCGTCGTGAAGAGGGCACGACAAAGCCTATTCCCCCTCAGAAAACGAAAAAGATTTGGCATGGGTCCTCAGATCCTCAAAAGGTTCTACAGGTGCAACATCGAGAGCATCCTGACTGGTTGTGTCACTGCCTGGTACGCAACTGCTCGGCCTACGACCGCAAGGCACTACAGAGGGTAATGCGCAGTGCCCAGTACATCACTGGGGCCAAGCTTTCTGCCATCCAGGACCTCTACAACAGGCGGTGTCAGAGGAAGGCCCTAAAAATTGACAAAAACCCCAGCCATCCTAATCATAGACTGTTCTCTCTACTACCGCATGGCAAGCGGTACCGGACCGCCAAGTCTAGGATCAAAAGGCTTCTCAACAGCTTCTACCCCCAAGCCATAAGACTCCTGAACAGGTAATAAAATGGCTACCCGGACTATTTCGATTGTGTCCCGCCACCCCCTCTTTTACGCTGCTGCTACTCTGTTTATTATCCATGCATAGTCACTTTAACTAAACCTACATGTACATACAGTGGGGCAAAAAAGTATTTAGTCAGCCACCAATTGTGCAAGTTCTCCCACTTAAAAAGATGAGAGGCCTGTACTTTTCATCATAGATACACTTCAACTATGACAGACAAAATGAGGAAAAAAAATCCAGAAAATCACATTGTAGGATTTTTTATGAATTTGTTTGCAAATTATGGTGGAAAATAAGTATTTGGTCACCTACAAAGAAACAAGATTTCTGGCTCTCACAGACCTGTAACAACTTCTTTAAGAGGCTCCTCTGTCCTCCACTCGTTACCTGTATTAATGGCACCTGTTTGAACTTGTTATCAGTATAAAAGACACCTGTCCACAACCTCAAACAGTCACACTCCAAACTCCACTATGGCCAAGACCAAAGAGCTGTCAAAGGACACCAGAAACAAAATTGTAGACCTGCACCAGGCTGGGAAGACTGAATCTGCAATAGGTAAGCGGTTTGGTTTGAAGAAATCAACTGTGGGAGCAATTATTAGGAAATGGAAGATATACAAGACCATTGATAATCTCCCTTGATCTGGGGCTCCACGCAAGATCTCACCTCGTGGGGTCAAAATGATCACAAGAACAGTGAGCAAAAATCCCAGAACCACACAGGGGGGACCTAGTGAATGACCTGCAGAGAGCTGGGGCCAAAGTAACAAAGCCTACCATCAGTAACACACTACGCCAGGGACTCAAATCCTGCAGTGCCAGACGTGTTCCCCTGCTTAAGCCAGTACATGTCCAGGCCCGTCTGAAGTTTGCTAGAGAGCATTTGGATGATCCAGAAGAAGATTGGGATAATGTCATATGGTCAGATGAAACCAAAATATAACTTTTTGGTAAAAACTCAACTCGTCGTGTTTGGAGGACAAAGAATGCTGAGTTGCATCCAAAGAACACCATACCTACTGTGAAGCATGGGGGTGGAAACATCATGCTTTGGGGCTGTTTTTCTGCAAAGGGACCAGGACGACTGATCCGTGTAAAGGAAAGAATGAATGGGGCCATGTATTGTGAGATTTTGAGTGAAAACCTCCTTCCATCAGCAAGGGCATTGAAGATGAAACGTGGCTGGGTCTTTCAGCATGACAATGATCCCAAACACACCGCCCGGGCAACGACGGAGTGGCTTCGTAAGAAGCATTTCAAGGTCCCGGAGTGGCCTAGCCAGTCTCCAGATCTCAACCCCATAGAAAATCTTTGGAGGGAGTTGAAAGTCCGTGTTGCCCAGCAACAGCCCCAATACATCACTGCATGGAGGAATGGCCCAAAATACCAGCAACAGTGTGTGAAAACCTTGTGAAGACTTACAGAAAACGTTTGACCTCTGTCATTGCCAACAAAGGGTATATAACAAAGTATTGAGATAAACTTTTGTTATTGACCAAATACTTATTTTCCACCATAATTTGCAAATACATTTATTAAAAATCCTACAATGTGATTTTCTGGATTTTCTTTTCTCATTTTGTCTGTCATAGTTGAAGTGTACCTATGATGAAAATTACAGGCCTCTCTCATCTTTTTAAGTGGGAGAACTTGCACAATTGGTGGCTGACTAAATACTTTTTTGCCCCACTGTATTACTTCAATTAGCCTGACTAACCGGTGCCTGTATATAGCCTCGCTACTGTTATAGCCTCGCTACTGTATATAGCAACTGACCTTTTTACTGTGGTTTTTTATTTCTTTACTTATCTATTGTTCACCTAATACCAATTTTTTTACTTAAAAATTGTACTGTTGGTTAGGGCCTGTAAGTAAGCATTTCACTGTAAGGTTGTATTCAGTGCACGTGACAAATAAACATTGGTTTGCTTTATGAAGGTCTATGACCATCTGTCTCTTTTGAACTGCCAGTTCTTTTGTTTTTTTCATAGTGTTGGATGACAAAGGGATATTGCATTACCTCATTTATTAAATCAACAAATTACTTTGGTGGGTTCCATTGAAATATTAATAAAGTAGAGTATTTCTCACATGTTGGTGTTTTGAGTTTCTCTATAATTATATTGTTTATATTTTTTCAAGTATTGTTTGTGCGTTGCCAGTCATTTTGGAGCCCACTGTACAAAGTAAACAGGGTCCTTCAAAAGTATCCACTCTAATGTCAAACTGATAGTGTACAGACGAGAACTCACAAAAAGACGAGCAGCATGGCGCCTATCACCATGACGAAGCGGCCAAAGGAGGAGTAGAAATACACAATGCTGAGCAAGATGGCAGCGCGGGAGACCGCGTACATCCAGTCCAGCCAATCCCGGTTCAGTTCATCCTCATTTAGCACGGCCCCGCCCTGGGCATTCATCTGGATATTGGGATTGGCCGGCCTGTCCTCTTGAATGGGGTTAGGTCCCAGGGGAGGTGGAGCTTCATTGGGCTGTGCGGGTTGGGGGGAGTGGGTGGGACTGGGGGAGGAGGGAGGGGTGGAGGGGGGCTGTGAGGCTGCCACTGCTGCTTGACTGGAAGAGGGAGAGAAAGAAAGACATAAATAAGAATTAGCGGATAGAAGCCAGTGAATATAACTCATTCCAACATAGAAAAGTCTGTGGTCCTTATGGGTTGTTAGGATTGGACTCTAAATGCAGACGACTGACTTACTATTGCATGTAGTAGTGGCGTGCATACATTTGCTGCCACCAGAGGACCTGCATGGGCATGTACATGGGGTGGGGGGGCACACCTGCAGCCATACCCCCCTGTACTGGGACCTGCGTTCCATCTGGCCTATGGAGGAAAAACAGTAACACATGCAATCAAAACTCATGCGCACACAATATTTTCTGCATTATTCCCACCATTTTTTGAAATTGAATTTCAATTATTTTCCTGACTAGGTAGAAACTGAACTAGAATTGATCCCAATACACGAGAACAGTGCTTACCATTGCATTATACCAGTAGAGGTAGGATTTTGAGGGTTAAATTGGGGGAAGCCTCCACGATGCCTTAGTCCATCATAACTTCCTGCTACTGAGGCAGCGGACTGACCGTCCTGATTTGGTGTTGTGGCTTGGGGGGTGGAGCCAGCACTGTCTGAACTCTGAGTGACAAGACATACACCAATCATAAACCAGCAAAGGAACATATAGGTTTAAAAAAAACAATGCACCTATGGGAATAAGGACAGCTGCAAAGTAGGGCTGGGCTGTATAGAGTATTTTACTATATACACACACCGGTACTGATGCACAGACAAGCTTGGGTTTTTACTTTACCTTGTATTTCAATGTTTGGTTTGTTAAATGTGTTATGCCACTGTGTGTAATGTCAGTTGGTTCCTACCCTGCACAATAACCTCTCCCTCGCTTTTTCATTCATTGTGTCAATCACTGGATTCAAAGTGCCCACTATATTCAAACTTTTGGTTGAAGTTTCTTGAATGTCCAAAGCCCTATTAAAAACCCTTAGAATGTATGTGTTGCCACCCCAGGGTCATGCACTACAAACAAAGCATATTTAGAACGTGTAATGTTAAAAAAAACTCAAATACCGCAAGAAATGTGAAAAATATTGTGATATATTTGGGTCATGTCGCCCAGCCCTACCGCAAAGACACCAAACGGATACGTTCCAAGTCACCGAGTAGAAATGTAACGTATAGACCACACCCCACTCTCCATTACAAATGACAGAGCATTCTGTTATATGTTCTAGGCATTTCATTTCTATCTGATTGAATTGTTGAGCTCCACAGAATGACTCCACACCATTAGACGTACCCCAGAGCTGGAGCTGGGGTCAGAGGTCACCGAGCTGGGGGTGGAGCAGTGGGGCGTGGGCGAGGTTGGCGGGCTACGGGAGGCACACACCAGGTGCATCATGTGATAACCCTCCTGCTGTAGGCAGAAATAGAGGGTTGGATGTGGGGGAAAAGGAGAAGGGCATAATTAATCATTTGATTCTGTTTTGGTGATTGGAGGACGTGAGAGTGAGAGCGAGGGAGGAATTTAAGGGAACAGGCTAGAATTCAGGGACAAAGCCAACCTCAACAATGTTGCTTACTACATCGGATCAGCTATTGTTATACCATCACAGTCTCTGCCTCACGTTCACCCTCTCTCTCAGACACACAAGGGGGTGGGCCCTATTCAATAACGGCTCAGCAGTCAGTTGTCTGTTATGTTGAGTGAGGTTTCTGTGATATTGCATACCAATTCTAACATTTCAGATACAGTGTTAGTCCACCATACTCCAAACCTCTCGACCATATGCCACATCAGAAAAACAGAGACAAGGTTGAGAGTGATCTTTACCTTCCTGAGGACATCCCTCAGTTGCAGGTGGTCCTGGAGGAGATGGCCTGAGTATACCAGCCGCTGATCCTTGGATGACTAAAACAACACAACAGTCATTCTGAGAAAGCCTGTTGCAGAATATGCTACTAGATCATTTAAAAATCACATAGTTTGGGTTGATAAGCCCTAAATGCAAAAATTATGGAAATGTTACATGCAAGAACAATGGTGCTGAAAGTATATCAACAAGGTGGTAGGGCAATATTACATTTATTAATACAGAAGTACTATTGCAACCATAGACCTAAATGTTTGATTGATCCGATACAGTGACAGAACATGCCATTAGTAATTCTCTGGTTGGAAAACATGTGCATTGTTTTTATGTAGATTTTAGAATATTTGCATGAAAATCTGGCACCAATTGGATGGAAACCTAGCTTGTGTTCCAGAGAGACTAAGCATTTTCAGATTAGATTACATTAGGGTAGATTACACACTTGAACACATACCTGCAGCGTCACAAGACAACGCCTTACAGAATTATTTCACATGATGTACAGTACCAGTCAAAAGTTGGGACACCAAATCATTCAAGGGTTTTTATTTTTTACTATTTTCTACATTGTAGAATAATGCACTTATTCACATAACTATGCAATAACACATATGGAATCATATAGTAACCAAAAAAGGGTTAAACAAATCAAAATACATTTTATATTTGAGATCCTTCAAAGTAGCCACCCTTTGCTTTAATGACAGCTTTGCATACTATTGGCATTCTCTCAACCAGCTTCATGAGGAATACTATTGGACATCCACCTGGGAATACTACAGACTATTCTATTCACATTGCCCCCCTCCCCTCCACTGACACTTTCTGGTGTCATCTATGCATAGTCACTTTAATAACTCTACCTACATGTACATACTACCTCAACTAACCGGTGTCCCTGCACATTGACTCTGTACCGGCACCCCCCTGTATATATTGTTATTTTTTACTGCTCCTCTAATTACCTGTTACTTTTATCTCTTATTCTTATCCATATTTTTTTGAAACTGCACTGTCAGTTAGGGGCTCGTAAGTAAGCATTTCACTGTAAGGTCTAAACCTGTTGTATTCGGCGCATGTGACTAGTAAAATTTGAAGGAGTTCCCACATATGCTGAGCACTTGTTGGCTGCTTTTCCTTCACTCTGCGGTCCAACTCATCCCAAACCACCACAATTGGGTTGAGGTCTGGTGATTGTGGAGGCCAGGTCATCTGATGCAGCATCATCACTCTCCTTCTTGGTCAAATAGTCCTTACACAGCCTGGAGGTGTGTTTTGGGTCATTGTCCTGTTGAAAAACAAATGATAGGGGGACTAGGCGCAAACCAGATGGGATGGCGAATCACTGCAGAATGCTGTGGTAGC
The DNA here is from genome assembly GCF_057628025.1 of Oncorhynchus mykiss. Classification (NCBI taxonomy): domain Eukaryota; kingdom Metazoa; phylum Chordata; class Actinopteri; order Salmoniformes; family Salmonidae; genus Oncorhynchus; species Oncorhynchus mykiss. The sequence goes on from NC_143023.1 coordinate 30,475,613, forward strand.
CATGCTGGTTAGTGTGCCTTGATTTCTAAATAAATCACCAACAGTGTCAACAGCAAAGCACCCCCACACCATCACACCTCCTCCTCGCTTCACGGTGGGAACCACACATGCGGAGATCATCCGTTCACCTACTCTGCATCTCACAAAGACACAGCGGTTGGAAGCAAAAATCTCAAATTTGGACTCATTAGACCGGTTTAATGTCCATTGCTCGTGTTTCTTGGCTCAAGCAAATCTTCTTATTGGGGTCCTTTAGTAGTGGTTTCTTTGCAGCAATTTGACCACGAAGGCCTGATTCACGCAGTCTCCTCTGAACAGTTGATTTTGAGACGTGTCTGTTACTTGAACTCTGTGAAGCATTTATTTGGGCTGCAATCTGAGGTGCAGTTAACTCCAATGAATGTATCCTCTGCAGCAGAGGTAACTCTGGGTCTTCCTTTCCTGTGGCGGTTCTTATGAGAGCCAGTTTCATCATAGCGCTTGATGGTTTTTGCGACTGCACTTGAAGAAACTTTAAAAGTCCTTGAAATGTTCTGTATTGACTGGCATCCATGTCTTAAAGGAATGATGGACTGTTGTTTCTCTTTGCTTATTTGAGCTGTTCTCGCCATAATATGGACTTGGCCTTCTACCAAATAGGGCTCTCTTCTGTATACCACCCCTACTGTGTCAATACAACTGATTGGCTCAAATGCATTAAGGAAAGAAATTCCACATATTCACTTTAAAACAAGGCACACCTGTTAATTGAAATACATTCCAGACCTCATGAAGCTGGTTGAGACAATGCCAAGAGCATGCAAAGCTGTCATCAAGGCAAAAGTTGGCTACTTTGAAGAATCTCAAGTATATTTTGATTTGCTTAACACCCTTTTGGTTAATACATGTTTCCATATGTATTATTTCATAGTTTTGATGTCTTCACTATTATTCTACAATGTAGAAAATAGTTAAAATAAATAAAAACCCTTGAATGAGTAGGTGTCCAAACCTTTGACTGGTACTATATGTAAATGTAGACCTACGCACATGTAAAAGCAAGCATTTCAAATCCCCAAAACATAGTCTATGCTCAGAAGGAATAGTTGGGTTTTGTTTTGGTGGTCAAGACGCAGCAAGATAGTGCTCACAGATAAACAACGTGGCAGAGAACCCAATGTGTCATTCATTTTGGAAAACCTGACAAATGAACTATTAAGATAAGATCCCTTAACTAATCCCTTCATTTAGGATGCTTGGTTGGTTGCTGTGGTTACACAGTTCTGTTCTGCTTTCCCAGGTGGATGTCCAGTTTTGAGATTTACTCAACAGCTGTCACATCTTTCAGTTTATGGAGCTCAGCTAGGAAACAATTAGACTGTCTACAGCTTCCTCTGGTTATAGAAAATGCTAAGACGAACAACGCAATTGCAATTACCTCACAAGTGTATAACATGAAAAATCAGGGCTTGTTTCTTACTCAAATTCTGGAGAAGTCTACTTCAAAACTATATTGAACAAAAATAAAAAACGCAACATGTAAAATGTTTGACCCATGTTTCAGGAGCGGAAATAAAAGGTTGCAGAAATGTTTCATAAGGCCACTCTAAAATGTGCAGTTGTCACACAACACAATGCCACAGATGCCTTAAGTTATGAAGGAGCTTGCAATTGGAATGCTGACTGCAGGAATGTCCAGCAGAGCCGTTGCCAGTGCAAGCTTTAACTTCCTGACTGATGTCTTGAGATGTTGCTTCAATATACCCACATCATTTTCCCGCCTCATGATGCCATCTATCCTGCAGCAAAGCACCCTAACAACATGATGCTGCCACCCCCGTGTTTCACGGTTGGGATGGTGTTCTTTGGCTTACAAGCCTCCCCCTTTTCCCTCCAAGCATAACGATGGTCATTATGGCCAAAGAGTTCCATTTTTGTTTCATCAGATCAGAGGACATTTCTCAAAAAATTACGAGCTTTGTCCTCATGTGCAGTTGCAAACCATAGTCTGGCTTCTTTTATGGCGGGTTTGGAGCAGTAGCTTCTTCCTTGCTGAGCGGCCTTTCAGGTTATGTCGATATAGGACTCGTTTTACTGTGGATAGATACTTTTCTACCCGTTTCCTCCAGCATCTTCACAATGTCCTTTGCTGTTGTTCTGGGATTGATTTGCACTTTTCGCACCAAAGTACGTTTATCAAAAGGAGACAGAATGCGTCTCTTTCCTGAGTGGTATGATGGCTGAATGGTCCCATGGTGTTTATACTTGCGTGCTGTTGTTTGTACATATGAACGTGGTACCTTCAGGCGTTAGGAAATTGCTCCCAAGGATGAACCAGACTTGTGGAGGTCTACAATTTATTCTCTGACGTCTTGGCTGATTTCTTTTGATTTTCCCATGATGTCAAGCAAAGAGGCCTTGAAATACATCCACAGGTACACCTCCAATTGACTCAAATGATGTCAATTCGCCTATCAGAAGCTTCTAAAGCCATGACATAATTTTCTGGAATTTTCCAAGCTGTTTAAAGGCACAGCCAACTTAGTGTATGTAAACTTCTTACCCACTGTAATTGTGATACAGTAAATTATAAGTGAAATAATCTGTCTGTAAACAATTGTTGGAAAATGTACTCGTGTCATGCACAAAGTAGATGTCCTAACCTACAGTGGGGCAAAAAAGTATTTAGTCAGCCACCAATTGTGCAAGTTCTCCCACCTAAAAAGATGAGGCCTGTAATTTTTATCATAGGTACACTTCAACTATGACAGACAAAATTAGGAAATAAAATCCAGAAAATCACATTGTAGGATTTTTATTGAATTTATTTGCAAATTATGGTGGAAAATAAGTATTTGGTCACCTACAAATAAACAAGATTTCTGGCTCTCATAGACCTGTAACAACTTCTTTAAGAGGCTCCTCTGTCCTCCACTCGTTACCTGTATTAATGGCACCTGTTTGAACTTGTTATCAGTATAAAAGACACCTGTCCACAACCTCAAACAGTCACACTCCAAACTCCACTATGGCCAAGACCAAAGAGCTGTCAAAGGACACCAGAAACAAAATTGTAGACCTGCACCAGGCTGGGAAGACTGAATCTGCAATAGGTAAGCGGTTTGGTTTGAAAAAAATCAACTGTGGGAGCAATTATTAGGAAATGGAAGACATACAAGACCACTGATATTCTCCCTCGATCTGGGGCTCCACGCAACTCACCCCGTGGGGTCAAAATGATCACAAGAACGGTGAGCAAAAATCCCAGAACCACACAGGGGGACCTAGTGAATGACCTGCAGAGAGCTGGGGCCAAAGTAACAAAGCCTACCATCAGTAACACACTACGCCGCCAGGGACTCAAATCCTGCAGTGCCAGACGTGTCGTGTTTGGAGGACAAAGAATGCTGAGTTGCATCCAAAGAACACCATACCTACTGTGAAGCATGGGGGTGGAAACATCATGCTTGGGGGCTGTTTTTCTGCAAAGGGACCAGGACGACTGATCCGTGTAAAGGAAAGAATGAATGGGGCCATGTATCGTGAGATTTTGAGTGAAAACCTCCTTCCATTAGCAAGGGCATTGAAGATGAAACGTGGCTGGGTCTTTCAGCATGACAATGATCCCAAACACACCGCCTGGGCAACGAAGGAGTGGCTTCGTAAGAAGCATTTCAAGGTCCCGGAGTGGCCTAGCCAGTCTCCAGATCTCAACCCCATAGAAAATCTTTGGAGGGAGTTGAAAGTCCGTGTTGCCCAGCAACAGCCCCAAAACATCACTGCTCTAGAGGAGATCTGCATGGAGGAATGGCCAAAATACCAGCAACAGTGTGTGAAAACCTTGTGAAGACTTGAAAATGTTTGACCTCTGTCATTGCCAACAAAGGGTATATAACAAAGTATTGAGATAAACTTTTGTTATTGACCAAATACTTATTTTCCACCATCATTTGCAAATAAATTCATAAAAAATCCTACAATGTGATTTTCAGGATTTTATTTTCTAATTTTGTCTGTCATAGTTGAAGTGTACATATGATGAAAATTACAGGCCTCTCTCATCTTTTTAAGTGGGAGAACTTGCACAATTGGTGGCTGACTAAATACTTTTTTGCCCCACTGTACTTGCCAAAACTATAGTTCGTTAACAAGACATTTGTGGAGTGGTTGAAAAATGAGTTTTAATGACTCCAACCTAAGTGTAAGTAACTTCCGACTTCAACTGTAGGTGGGGGCTTAGTGACTATGCATAGGTAACAAACAAGCAGCGAGTAGCAGCAGTGTACAAGGGGTGGGGGGGGGGTCAATGTAAATTATCCTTTGCCGATTTTTATGAATTGTTCAACAGTCTAATGGCTTGAGCGTAGAAGATTTTGAGGAGCCTTTTGGTCCTAGACTTGGCGCTCCGGTACCGCTTGCCGTGCAGCAGCAGAGAAAACAGTCTACAACTTGGGTGACTGGAGTCTGACAATTTTATGGGCTTTCCTCTGACACTGCCTATTTATAGGTCCTGGATGGCAGGAAGTTTAGCCCCAGTGATGTACTGGGCCGTTCGCACAACCCTCTGTAACTCCTCACGGTCAGATGCCGAGCAGTTGCCATACCAGGCGGTGATGCAACCAGGATGCTCTCGATGGTGCAGCTGTCGAACCTTTTGAGGATCTGCGTGCCCATGCCAAATCTTTTCAGTCTCCTGAGGGGGAAAAGGTTTTGTCGTGCCCTCTTCACAACTGTCTTGGTATGTTTGGACCATGATAGTTCATTGGTGATGTGGACATCAAGGAACTTGAAACTCTCGACCCGCTCCACTAATGGGGGCCAGTTCGGCCCGCCTTTTCCTGTAGTCCACAATCAGCTCCTTTGTCTTGCTCACGTTGAGGGAGAAGTTGTTGTCCTGGCACCACACTGCCAGTTCTCTGACCTCCTCCCTATAGGCTGTCTCATTGTTGTCGGTGATCAGGCCTACCACTGTTGTGTCGTCAGCAAACTTAATGGTGGTGTTGGATCGTGTTTGGCCACGCAGTCATGGGTGAACAGGGAATACAGGACGGGACTAAGTCCACACTCCTGATGGGCCCCAGTGTTAAGGATCAGCGTGGCAGACGCGTTGTTGCCTACTCTTACCACCTGGGGTCAGCCCGTCAGGAAGTCCAAGAACCAGTAGCAGATGGAGGTGTTTAGTCCCAGGATCCTTAGCTTAGTGATGAGCTTCGTGGGCACTATGCTGTTGAACGCTGACTTGTAGTCGATGAACAGCATTCTCACATAGGTGTTCCTTTTGTCCAGGTGAGAAAGAGCGGTGTGGAGTGCGATTGCGTCATCTGTGGATCTGTTTGGGCGGTATGCTTGATGCTTGATGTTGATGTGAGCCATGAAAAACCTTTCAAAGCACCTCATGGCTACCGGCGTGAGTGCCAGGGGGCGGTAATCATTTAGGCAGGTTACCTTCGTTTCCTTGGGCACAGGGACTATGGTGGTCTGCTTGAAACATGTAGGTATTACAGACTCAGTCAGGGAGGTGTTGAAAATGTGAGTGAAGACTAGAGGTTGACCGATTAATCGGAATGGCCGATTAATTAGGGCCGATTTCAAGTTAACGTTTTTTTAACACCTTTATTTAATCTTTATTTAACTAGGCAAGTCCGTTAAGAACATATTCTGATTTTCAATTATGGCCTAGGAACGGTGGGTTAACTGCCTTGTTCAGGGGCAGAACGACAGATTTTCACCGTGTCAGCTCGGGGGATCTAATCTTGCAACCTTAAAGTTAACTTGTCCTTGTGCACTCCACAAGGAGACTGCCTGTTACGCGAATGCAGTAAGCCAAGGTAAGTTGCTAGCTAGCATTAAACGCATCTTATAAAAACAACCAATCAATCATAATCACTAGTTAACTACACATGGTTGATGATATTACTAGATATCATCTAGCATGTCCTGCGTTGCATATAATCTGACTGAGCATACAAGCATTTTGACAGCAGCTCTTCGTTGTGCGTCAAGCATTGCGCTGTTTATGACTTCAAGCCTATCAACTCCCGAGATGAGGCTGGTGTAACCGAAGTGAAATGGCTAGCTAGTTAGCGTGCGCTAATAGCGTTTCAAACGTCACTCGCTCTGATCCTGTGGTCGTTTCCCTTGCTCTGCATGGGTAACGCTGCTTCGAGTGTGGCTGTTGTCGATGTGTTCCTGGTTCGAGCCCAGGTAGGGGCGAGGAGAGGGACGGAAGCTATACTGTTACACTGGCAATACTAAAGTGCCTATAAGAACATCCAATAGTCAAAGGTTAATGAAATACAAATGGTATAGAGGAAAATAGTCCTATAATAACTACAACCTAAAACTTCCTACCTGGGAATATTGAAGACTCATGTTAAAAGGAACCACCAGCTTTCATATGTTCTCATGTACTGAGCAAGGAACTTAAACGTTAGCTTTCTTACATGGCAAATATTATATGCACTTTTACTTTCTTCTCCAACACTTTGTTTTTGCATTATTTAAACCAAATTGAACATGTTTCATTATTTATTTGAGGCTAAATTGATTTTATTGATATATTATATTAAGTTAAAATAAGTGTTCATTCAGTATTGTTGGAATTGTCATTATTACAAATAAAATAAAAATCGGCAGATTAATCGGTATCGGCTTTTTTGGTCCTCCAATAATCGGTATCGGCTTTTTTGGTCCTCCAATAATCGGTATCGGCGCTGAAAAATCATAACCGGTCGACCTCTATAAGCGGTTGACCTGTTTAAAGGTTTTGTTCACATCGGCTACCGAGAGCGTTATCACACAGTCATCCAAAACAGCTGGTGCTCTCATGCATGCTTCAGTGTTGCTTACCTCGAAGCGAGCATAAAAGGCATTTCGCTTGTCTGGTAGGCACACGTCACTGGGCAGCTCGCATCTGGGTTTCCCTTTGTAGTCAGTAATAGTGTTTGAGATGCTCTGGATCGATATGTATTATTGCATGTTCCAGTCCCCACCAATATCCAGCAACTTTGCACAGCCATTGAAGAGGAGTTGGACAACATTCCACAGGCCATAATCAACAGCCTGATCAACTCTATGCAAAGGAGATGTGTCGTCCTGCATGAGGAAAATGGTGGTAACACCAGATACTGACTAGTTTTCTGATCCACACCCCTACTTTTCTTTTAAGTTATCTGTATTACAGTCATGTAAAATCCATAGATTAGGGTCTAATTTATTTATTTCAATTGGCTGATTATATGAACTGCAACTCAGTAAAATATTTGAAATTGTTGCGTTTATAGTTTTGTTCAGTATACTTTGCAGATACTTTTACTGTGGTTATTCCTCTGAGAGTTAGACCTAGAGCTGAGCTGGAGCAAAAGCCTGCACACCCAGTAGCTCTCCAGGCGGACGGTTCCCCCGTCCTATCCACTCCCCTTAGTTAATGGAATGGTGGAGATGAGGAAACCAAAAAATGGCAGTACCAACTCACCGGCTTGCTTGGGTACACATTCGAGATGTGACTCTTCAGTTTCTCTACCGTCCAGTTGAGAAAACAGTTTATTGTCTGGTCGTCATACTTCTGGTTGGGGGCCTTGATGACTAAGGTGACAGGACTGTCAACTGCTCCTGGGTCCATGGTTCATATTAATGGGTGTGTCAAGGGGATGGGAAAGGACAGGGCTCGCCTCCTACACCTGAGGAGGAAGACTCCCTCAGATCCTCTTCATCATTGTGATCTCAAGTCCAGCTCAGCCAATGACTGTGGTGGACAGGGTATTTTCCCCTCTAAAGAGCTGTCATTGGCGGGGAGATGGTTCTGTGTCCAATCACGATGTAATCCTGGTGGAGAGTGAAGCAGCTATGTTTCTTGGGGTTCTGTCAAATAGAGAAAGTCATTAAGACAATGCTTCTCAAACAGTTATGAATCTGAACGTTTTGAATGTCCTTACTTGTGGTACTAACTAGGCTACTCAAATGTATTGACATGCACAGATTGACAGTCTCTGGAATTGTTTATGTTAATTTATCATGACAAAAAAAGGGATATCGGCTAGCTAGCTAATACTTTTAAATGCTTTCATAATGTAATTAATGAGTGAGACACAGCCAGTCCTGATGATTACTATTTCATCCCATGTATGGCCAGTTGAAGAAAATATTATTGCTCAAGAGCTTAGTCAGCATGACTATATTCAACAGACAAGTCGCGGATAAACATAAACACAGACACTAGATCTCTGACACCCCTGACCTAGCTAGCAACAATTCAGGGGGAGACATTCCAGTCTTCAGAACACCTGTCGCGTTGCGTCATACAGCCGTCAAAACGAGCCACCCAGCCAGAGACTAGTTAGCGACCTACTTGTTTATTGTTTACACTAACCACCAAAACTAGTCTATGTAGAAAGTAATTGTATGATGTTAACTACTTTAGCATATCTGACAAATAGACGTTCGTTTTACGAGTGCTGTGCTATCAAAGCTCCAGAGATTAGTGTTGCTAGTTAGCTAGCTACCTATTAGCCAAGCTAACATTACGCTAGCATATCGTGAAATGCTGGTTTGCTACTTCTCTTGATAATACGAACGACGTGACAGTATCGGGGACAGGAGGTTTATTCATACACAACGTTAACTTACTTTAGATTATTTGAGTATTTTCGACCCCTTTTGACTGCTCCTTCCCAGTTCGACAGTTTTTTTTTGGTGAGTCGGGCGTGATACCGGAAACTACGTCATAATATTCCATTGACAGCTAGTGGGTACCAGTCATAGAGATAGATAGAGGACACTATAATAACTCACGGGTGTTAGTCGTCCAACGAAAGTATTTGTAAATATATTTGAAATATTGATGAGAAATGTAAATTTTGTCAATCTGGGAAATAATAAATTGAGCATTTGTTTTTCCAATGTGTGTATAAAACATGTTCTGGGTGGATCTTCTGATTTGGTAGGGACATCCATCTGCAAGCTTGTGCTGTTCTTTTTGTTTTTGATAGTGCAAGATTCTCAACTAACGACAAGTATGTGATGAATTTCATTATAATTCTTACTAATTCTTCTTAAATGTATTAAATTGCCCCCCCCCCCCCCCATCAACCTACACACAATACCCCATAATGGCAAAGCAGAAACAGGTTTTTAGAAATTTTTGCAAATGTAGAATAAAAATAAAAAAATGAAATATACATTTACATTATTCAGATCCTTTACTCAGTACTTTGTTGAAGCACCTTTGGAAGTGATTACAATCTTGAGTCTTCTTGGGTATGACGCTACAATCTTGGCACACCTGTATTTGGGGAGTTTCTCCTATTGAACGGATGGTGGCAGACATTTTTTTTGGTAACCTTCCCCAGATCTGTGACTTGACACAATCCTGTCTCGGCGCTATTATCCTCAGCATAAATGAAATATCTTATAGAATTCTACAGTCTGGCCACACAGCAATGTTGTTTGTAATTTACAGATTTTTTTTACCATGTCAATGTTTTGACTGAATAGCTGAATAGGGCCATAAATTCACTCCATTGTTTTTGTGTGACAGTGCTCTATTTCCAGGGTCTGAAATTAAATTTCAATTCCATCAAGTCAGGAGATAAATTGAAATGTAAGAATGAAAAGTGTCATTCCTTTTCAATGAGAAAGTTTTCCATTTTGGAACTAGAATTTAAATTTGCTTTCACTGGGTGGATAGGTATGGATAGGTATGTTTATCAGGAGGGGTGGAGGGGGTATTACTGAAATAGACCCCTGTAGTTAGTGGAACAGTTTGTTGGTCAACGTGACTCCTGCAGGAGCTCTCCTCCCGATGTAGTGATGACCTCATCCTAGGGAAAATAACACAGCAGTGAAGAATAGATATTGGATATTGAGACAGAAATACGATTTACACAGATTAATTTAGCGCAGACACAGCAAATGCGCATAGACAAGTGAGAGCTAAATCAAGCCCAGACAGGCAGACATGACAGACCGATAGACAGAGACCAAGAAAACGACAAGAAAAGAAAGACAGACTAAAAATAAAGACCTTGTGGATTTAAATGAGGTTGGCCAGAGTGAAAAAAACATGTTCTGATCAAGCTTTCTCCAGAGACATCCACCAGGAAGTGTTTGAAGCCACAGGTGGTGCAGTTGCTCAGGGTGTAACCCATAGAGATTGATAGAGGACTCAACATAGATATTTATTTAGCGTTTTATTTAACCAGGCAAGTCAATTAAGAACAAATTATTATTTACAATGACAGCCTACCACAGCCAAAGCTGGATGACACTGGGACAATTATGTGGTGCCCTATGGGACTCCCAATCACAGCCAGATGTGATACAGCCTGGATTTGAATCAGGGAGTGATGTAGTGATGCCTCTTGCACTGAGATGCAGTGCCTTAGACCACTGCGCCACTTGGGAGCCCTCACTTATAGCTTGTTTTCGCATGTACATTGCCATTGAGGGCGTCCACCATTTTAAAGTAGTCAACTGGCTGGGGGTTCCTTCGGGTTGGGAGCAATCAGCCAATGACTTCCAATTTAAATTGGGTGCTATGGTCTGTAAATGGCTTTAAACTATAAAACCACCCTCTAGTGGCCACAATAAATTAATGACACACAATATTTGGTTTCAGGACTAAATCAGCAATATTAGCTTTACACTTTATTTAAACACAAATAAGAAGAAAATTGATTACTTTAAAATTGAGATGTCAATGGCGCTGCCCATGCTGTTGCATACGCTATAATAGCAGGTATGCAAAGATGAGTCTTCTATCTAGCTCTATGGTGTAACCCCAGATCTGCTCCCTGGTTCGAACCAGGAAGCATCTCTCTAAAGCATTCATCAGCAAAGACTCAGACTCCTGGCAAGAGATGATGCCTACAGAGAGAAAGAGACAGCCAGCTATGACCTTATATCTGTAGTTATAGGGCCAGATTACAGTAATTTCCATGTTTATCTTCTTGGGAGTGTACTGTCAAGGGTGGGTATCAGTGCCTTTCAAAGTGGTCCTATATAGGCTAATTAAGAACTAGTAGGCCTACACTACACGTATGCAAAAACGTACACAGACATACATGCACATATATACATTTGTCTGATGTCTAGTGATGGCAGAAGAGTAGGGCTCATATTGTTGAGAACTAAGGGGTGTATTCAGGAGAGAGCAATGTTACAGATTGTCAGATTCAAATATTTTGTGTGGAGATACATGATTATCTTTCAGGTAGAATAGGGAATCATGTTAGCTCTATCCATTACCGTTCTACCTGAAACGTTCAAAAGATTTCACCTCACTGAATAGACCCATGACTCCTTACCCAGTGGGCAAAACTGGTTGAAATGATGTCATAATGACGTCGAACCAAGACAGAGGGAGGAAGCTGGGAGATGTTGGTTCATAGGTGAATGGCAATATTGTGCTGCATTGTTGTGATGTAATAAATGCAGAAGGAAAACCATGTGGAATCATCATACACCAATCACAGGAGATAATCCATTTGTTTTGATTAAGACATCATTCATTTTGTTTAGAATTGTCACGTCTTCACTGGTCCTGGTAACCCATCTATATGCACACCTGTCAACCTTCATTACGCACAGCTGCGCCTCATCATTAGGCACACCTGGACTTCATCACTTCCTTGATTATTTCCTATTTATCTTGTATTCCATTGTTATCACCCACCAGGCAATATTGTTTATTTTTCGATGTTAGACGCATCTCTTGTTTTGTACTGTGCCATGGTCTTAGTCATTAAACTCCCTAACTGCACTTGCTTTCTGACTCCCTGCATCTACGTTACAAGCATTTAATTGCAAAGTTGTTTATACTGCTTGGTCAATATTTATTACTGTAAGTGTAACATTTTATATTATATAATATTAATGCAAACTTTTCCAAACCCACCTTTTTCTGAAATAAATTTAAAAATTCAAGAGTTGGCTCAACTTAATAAAAATGTCCTTCAAAATAAGCAATTAAGTTCAACTAAATTAGGTTTATGTATTTAATTATTCCTTTTTACCCATGTCTTATGTAATGTATCTTGGCCCTCTTTTACATATTCCTTACCGGTGTTGTATCTTGTCTTATCTTGTGAACACTATTATGCCTCTTTGGGGGTTTAATTTAACATGTTTATAACTTGAACGAGTTTTGTAATAAGATCAAAATGAATAAAAACAAAAGTCATGTGACCTACCGATGAGGTGAATCAACCTGCTTGTCATGCTAATGTCGTGCGAATGACTGACAAAACATCACTTAAATTAAATGCACTAATCTTCTAAGCTTGTGAAATAGTCCACGTGACTCTGTGATAATGTGACACTTATAGCTCAGACACACTGGTAGGATTGTCAAACGTTTGCCTGCCAACAGTTCTTAGCACCTCTGAACAGTGTCAGCAGTCAATAGCTTCTGTGTTCACACAGCAACGACCTTGAATTCGTCAGCCACCTTGTTAAAATACTCCAAACCAGAAGGTGGCAGTAGCATTGTATGGCAATGCATGTCTGTGTGTGTTGCTTATGGTTTAGATTGAGCTAATGTTGCTATTTTGTAGAAAGCCTTGTTTATACTAGCCAGATGGCCACAGCTAGATAACTACCTAGCAAGATGATGAAGAAATAATTTAATTAAATCTCCATAATCCCATACTGCCAGTCCATAGCTGAATGTTTAGCTAGCTAGCTAGCTAACGTTAGCATATTCGCTAGCTATCACAACATAAAGGACACCACTAACTCGGCATCTAACACAGGCAGCTGTTTCATGGAAACCAGCTAAGTAATAGTGATGTAATTATAATGTCAATACTAGCCATAGTGGTTTGCTAGCTTGGAGGAAGTATTTAGTTCAGATTCAGTTTCAGAGTGTTTAATAGTCACATGGTTGCAGGTGTGATTGTAGGGTACAGTGACAATCTTAGGTTTCGATCTCTATGTGGACTAAAATAATGAAAATTGTAATAAAAAAACAGCAATAGAAATAACACTATATATATACATAACAACTGTGGCAGTGGTGAATGAATAAATGTCCTTTGGGATGGAGGCAGAGTACAGATTGTTGAGGGGGTGGGTAGGAATGTCCATAGTGGGAGTGTTATGTGTATTGTGTCTGTGTCAACTTCCACAAGAAATATAATACATAGAATTATGAAATATTTACAATCCTAGTTAAATTTCAATAAAGTTTTTTCATTATTGTATTTATTATTCTTATTTGATTTATGATTCTGTGTCCCTGATATCACTTCCCACCCTGTTAGTTTGTTGTTCTCCATTTAAGAAAACAACCCCTTCCTAAAATGACACCACATTCAGGAAGTGTCATCATTTATTTGGTGTGAAAACAATGGTGCAAAGCTAAATAAATACAAACACTCAGTTTTATCTATTTGTCCATGTTTCATGTTGTTTGTATGTCCCACTTATACATTTCCACCATGCTTGGCTAAAGTATAGATAAAATTAACATTTAAAAATGTTAAAATATGTTTGATAGAGAAGTTAAAATTATGTTTAAGTGTTCACCATTATGCTAGCTCAATCTTGCCCATTCACAGAGCTATGGCTTTTTCTGAGAGCCAAACATGTCCTTTTTTTAATAGAATACCAAACAATGTAAAGGTCATGAGGCAAAAAGCAGTGGTGGTAAAAGTACTCAATTGTCATACTTGAGTAAAAGCAAAGATACCTTAATAGAAAATGACTCAAGTAAAAGTGAAATTCACCCAGTAAAATACTACTTGAGTAAATGTCTAAAAGTATTTGGTTTTAAATATACTTAAGTATCAAACGCAAATGTGATTGCTAAAATATAATTAAGTATCAAAAGTAAAAAATAATTTAAAATTCCTTACATTCAGCAAAACAAACAGCACCATTTCTTTTTTGTTTACATTTACGGATCGCTATGGGGCACGCTCCAACACTCAGACATCATTTACAAGCAATGCATGTGTTGAGTGAGTCCACCTATTCAGAGGCAGTAGGGATGATCAGGAATGTTCTCTCAGGACAGGTGTCCTGTTAAGGATTTAAAATATAAGGAGTTCTTTTGGATGTCAGGGAAAATGTATGGAGTAGAAAGTACATTGTCTTTAGGAATGTAGTGAAGTAAAAGTTGTCAAAAATATAAATAGTATAGTACACATAGCAAAAAAAATACTTAAGTAGTATTTTCAAATATTTTTACTTAAATACTTTACACAACTGGCAAAAAGCTACCATCCCACAGCCTACATTGCATATGAAATGTGACTGGCTCATCCATTGATTGGCTCAAAGTCATGTTGTTGGTAGATAGATTTGGTAGGTTTGTCGCTACCTACAGGGGCGATTCGCAGCAGGTACCGCTTTTGTTGTAGCAGGAGAAGGAAGAACCTACCACTGCGATAAGTACCTAGTAATACCTAGTGATATTATAGGTGTGTTTAATGGTTTAAGTATTAAGGGCACTTCCAAAACATAAAGAATACACTACTAGGCTATATAACACCTCAAATGGCCCCGTTTCTGGCACACACACAATGCAACATGTGATCGATAATAGCGGCCATTCAAATGTGATTGATAGGGTCTCTCATCAATATGGTTGAAATCCAGCTCGCATTGCAACTCTTGTGAGGTGGTAACTATCTTCAATTGATGTCATCTGGCTACTGGAAATATATCAAAAAGGTTTACAAGTTCATATCATTTTGGAATCTTGTTCAACTTTAATCTAATGAATTCTATATACAAGTGAGGTGAGCAGAGCCGGTAAGGCTGTTTTCATGTTATCCATAGGTAAACAAATCATCGCCAGAGCGTCAAGTGTGTGCTCCGACAGCGAAACTAGATGGGTGTGAACGATGCTGAATGGGTGTAGACAAAGAAGAGCTCTTCACTAGATACCAAAATATTCAAAGGCCAATTTCTCAAAAGTGAGTTTGCAAGTTGATCAACTTTCAAAGCAGAATCACTTACCCATTGTTCCTCAAATGTAGTGTATGATATACCATTTTGTAGCGCTACTTTTAACCAATGTTGTAAAAAATAATTTAAAAAACACAATTTCAAATTTTGCTACATTAAATGTACTTAATTAAGTACAGTGGAGTAAAACGTACTCAGTCATCATACGTTTGTAAAAGTAAAAATGTTATACAAATTCCTTATATTAAGCAGTGGATGTACTTAAGTATCAAAAGTATGAAACGTTAGAGCCGTAAACACAAAAAGCAAAAAAGACACATTTTACTCAGTTTGAGCTTTTCTAAAGGTAACAGTCTTACTTACGGATGCAAGAAGAGCTCAGATAAATAAATAAAAGTGGATTCTCAAATAGGAAACACTTCAAAATACATCTCTTACAGACAAAATAGAATTATGCCTTAATAATGAAGGAATATAGCCAGTGCATGTAAGAACTTACAATCACTGACACTTTGCTTTAGAAAAAAACATCATATAATAGAACCTTATACATAAAAATAAAATGTTTAGCTCATTCAAAGTACATACAACCTCACTGTGGGGATATGAGGACATCACCACTGATGGAACTGTATTAGAAATCAGTGTGTCAGGTCATGCCTTTGTAACAAGGACACCTATAACTTGTGAATTTTAAACAATTTAACAAAACACATATAAGGCATCTGTTACGAATCCCTTTTGGCCCGACAGTCTAGGGGGGATGGTAGTGAGACCCGTAACATAACTCATGTAAATTATAATTGTAACAAAGTGAATGTGAACGAAATAACCACGACAACCGAAATAATACCGTCAAACTCAGGGTTTATTTATAAACACACGGTAATGGGGGGAGCAGGAAAAAGGGGCTGAGCTGGACCCAAGGAAAGAAACAATAAATATACAAAAACACCCCTAAGTTAGACTAGCCTACTTTAATAACAGCTAACTAACTAACCAAAAATACAGTGGGTGGTCCGCCCAGTTCTAACTAGTGTGTTTAACAAAGTTTACCTACGGGTAGTGTATGCCCATGGGCGACTTGTCTTGGTTTCCCCCTTTTCCCACCAGCAACAAACACCATAACCAAAACAATACTCACAGGAGATGACAAAGTGATTTGGAGGTGCTCCAACAAAAGGAAAGGTTAATTAATACACAGAGAGCGAGCGAAGAACAGAGATCTACAAACATGGCATTTAACAAAGAGATTGAGCTACTGAAATCTATGAAGAACAGAGATCTATCAACATGGCATTACAAAGCGATTGAGCTACTGAAATCTATGAAGAACAGAGATCTATCAACATGGCATTACAAAGAGATTGAGCTACTGAGCAAACAAATGATGGGGTTTTTAAACCATGGGGAAGGAACTGTGATAGGGTAGGAAACAGGAGGAGGTGTGTCTTCTGATTGATGGGTTGATTGTTGACTGATTGGGGAGTGATGATGTTCACCTGTGAGGGAAGACAGAGAGAAAAGAAACACACAGGATACACACACACACAGGATAATGGTATCCGTAACAGCATCCGTGTCCTCGGGCTTGCTAGTGTTAAGCTGTCATTACATTAAGTTGAAGAATTTACAGTTCATCTTCAATAAAATATTGTTTTCTAGAATCCAGCCTTGCTCTCCTGGGGCTGAAAACAAGTCCTGCAATGCTGAACAGCCTTTCACAGGCAGCTGATACAGGTAAGGATGCGTTTAACCTCAGAGACAGCTTACAGACTGCCGGGAAGGACATGAGCAACTCCATATGATCAGCTGAACAGGCCAGGTATTTGTCCAGCTGTTTGGAGCTTTCTTATGCTTGAGATGTTTGCATGGCAGAGAAGTCATCCTCATCTGATGAACTGGTGCCATAACCCAGCTGCAGAAAGGGTTCTTCCAGGTGGTCCTTGATGTATAGTTGCAGCTTGTACCTCGTTGGGTTTCTCATGTAGACTGGTCGCCAGCGCATAGTCCTCGAATTCATCCCTGAAGTTGTTCCAATTAGTATTCCAGTCCCCTGTAAGAACCATGGGATTTGGTGGTGGAATGTTCGCTGCCATAGCAATGGAATAGGAGATTTATTTTGTTAAGGGTTGCGTCAATCGAATCTGGTATCAGGATAAATATGACAATGAGTCACTGATTGTATACTATGTACTTTTTATTAGCTAGGCAATAAGTGGTAAATGCAATTTTCGTATATACGGGCTCTCTGTCCCACCTCGCAGGGCAAACAGAGAACTGACTTGTTCTTGACAAAGATATTATAATATACTCTTCTGATGACAGAAGTAGTTCCTGCTTCCGAGCCGGCCTGTCAGAGTAGAGACTGGGCGTGGTTTAAACTCACCCAGCCCATCGTTGATTGTTGGTGCAAGAGCTGGTCCCAGCCCTTGTAGTTGTGTAGAATATCTATGAGCTCACACACTCAATACAGTTCTCACACCTGGCTCCTGTTATCTAACAAAATACCGTTTGTTCTCGCAACACTACGTTCTGAATGTGCCCCCACAACTCATTGCACAGTTCCTGTCTTCATGTTATTCTGTATTTTTCCATCACGAGAAAGGCCCGTGGCCCTGAAACTGTTAACAATGTCTCAAGTCAGCTATGTTGCATAACACATATACCCACACAAGCCAACAGCAAATAATATTCCATCACATATGATATGGTAAGGGCTATAGTGTATAACACAGAACCTCACACTTTTCCTTCAGTCATCGAGGTAGGTAGTGATGCTAGCAAGCCAGCTAACAACGAGTTGATCAGTGTTGTGAGTAGGAAACGGCGTGTGTTCGCAAATGGAACGTAACTGCGCCTATACTGTACTTAGTTACAAAAATAACAAACGTGTGTTTTCCGAGCCACTTCTGATACCATGTTTCTGTATGATATGTTGGATAAAGGAATAAAGACGGACACAAATGTCAAGTTCAATAGCCTTGTTTGTGCATTGTACAAATCCTTACACGTGGAGTCCGGAGAACAGTCCGGCTAGTCGAATACCTATCAACTTGACCCCGTAAGAGTTAACTAGCTTGCTAACACGTTAGCTCGTCAGTTTAGTTAGATTGCTTTAGCTAGAAAGCTTTCGAATCTGGTCACATTTTAGCCAGCTAAAGTAGGTAGTTAGTGATCTAGCTAGTGATCTATTTAGGCATAGGATTAGTTAGCATCAACTAACACTGCTTGTTGTATTGGCAAATGTGGGTTAGCTATCATGCTAATTAGCATGCTAACGTTATTCTAGCTTACCTCAATGTGTTTTTTAGGTTCGACGGCGAGTTCTTGAACGCTAGTATTTCCTGAACTTTTGTTAAACATAACAGACATTTTATCCGGTAGGATAAATCCTTTATTTTGAGAAAATAAAACAACATTTATTGTAGATACAGCCAAGGGTGTTCGTCCTCACCAGGTGGTGGTGGTAGAGCGATGTCAGACATGATTGGGCGTTGATGACTGTTTCACCCGGTGGGTGAGGTTATTTTATTTTACACAATTTATTTTAATTTGTTTTCAATCAAATATATTTCAAACCATACTTTGCATACTGTACATGCGCTACACACAAAATGATCAAATCAAGATTACATTGCCTTGAAACAAGAAGGCACCATTCACACCTGTTAGCTGTTTTAATCTGTTTTATTGTCTCTTTCATAAAGTCAATGAGCTGTAAACGTATGGGCAGTACCTGAAATAAAAAACAAACATTAATGATGTAATGATTGTGTTGAGGAGAGGGTGGGGTAAGTGTTAATTTTGTATGTGTGTCACATGGTTAAGGTGATTAGGACAGGGGAGGGGGGAAGTGTGTTGCAAATGACCTCCTTGAGATGAAAATGTCTTGTCTTCCAAGGGAACACCACACCCCACTATTCCAACTTTCTCTTTAGAGTTTGGTATAAAAACGGCACTGCTGATCTCCAGTGTCAGAGATCTATAGCAAGAAACATATCTTAGAGCCACAAGTTATTCAGTCACAGAGACTGAGGACTAGACCAAGACTAGAGAACAACTGACACAGAGCTAAACAACAGAGAAATTTCGATGGACTGCAGCTTTGGTGAGGATAAAAATCTATGGATTTTGGGCTTCTGGATTTAGCCTTTATAATTTTAAGATCACAGTTGTGCTGTTTTTACTTACATTCTTTAATATAGTTTTTATAGTCTAGTTACAATCAGGTTTGCCTTGTTGCGTGCATTTATGTCCTTGGGAAGACTTTATTTGACTAGTCCATCTGTAGATGCTCTACAATCCATCTACAGCCTATCAGTAACATTTCTACTAACTCTAGCACTAACCTTAACCCTTATCCTATATTAATCGTAACCTTAGCAAGCAGTTGCTTATCAACAGATAATTTGATGATAGTATGACATAGTATTCAGACTATCCAAGTGTTTATTCGTAGTATTACAGACTTAACATGTGAACTGTCCTCAGTGAATTGTATGTATTTACTGTATTAACTGTCTTGACATGTTTGATTTGAAGTGTGTCTATACCAGTAGGAGATTGGGCAGTGAGGAAGAGGTAATTTCCCTCCCTGATACACTTCTCTTTGTCCCATTTCCATTGGCTCCCACCTTGATGTAATCATTGGGATGCCAGAGGTATTTAGAGCTGTAGTGGCCGTTTTGTTCTATTATTCAAAATACAATATCTAAATCAATGTGAGTAACATTGGTACTGTTCTGCAGGTCAAGACAATGCCGCACAGATGGGTGCTAGGACCATGGGGCGCAGGAAGAGAACTATCTTCACCAAAGAACACCTGAAGCTTCTGCGGGTGGATTTTGATGTTGATCCCTACCCAAGCATTGCCGTGAGGGAGTGCCTATCCCAAGCCACTGGCCTAACAGAATCCCGCATTCAGGTAAGCGGTTGCACACACCTTTCCCATTCAATTACGTTGTAAAAAGCACATTCTCATCTAGCTATCCCTATCTGTTGCAGGTGTGGTTTCAGAACAGGAGAGCCAGAACAATGAAGCACAGGGACCACAAAGTCTCCCCTCAGCCAGAGTCAGCTCACCCTATCCCCAGTCCTTTTCTACCTACACAGTCTTTCTCAAAACTCCTCCATGGGATCAAAGATGTGACCCACCAGGTCGACATAGAGGAAGTCTCTTATTACCAGCCGCTGAGCCACAGCCAGATGCACGAGGAGGACTGCTTCTACGGTCCCTCATCTTGTCCCCCCACCTTCCCGCTCTCTCCAGGGGATGCTGGATACAGCAGTCCCTCATTCAGTGTGGGAGTGAGACATGACAGGTTCCTGGACACTATCTCTCCAGGTGCTTTGCCAGAAGCTCAATGGTGCAACGTTGCCCAAGAGTTCCCGTTCTGCTCCCAGGGGGAGGGCCAGGACTTCCACTACTCACCTCCGTCTGGACTTCTTCATCCCCAGTACGCCCACGGCGGACTCCAGTCCGTTCGTGCCAGCAGCACCTTCGACCCGTTCTCCAGTTGCCCTGCCACACCGGACTCAGCCTGCTGGGACATAGGACTTGAGAACCCCTATCCCATAGACCAGGGTTTCCTGTACAGGGAAGTCTCCGATGAGTACTCAAGTCCTTCTGGGTACTTTGATGCTATGCAAGAAGCCCCACTACATGAACTGTCTTTCCCAGTGGCAGGACCAGTAAACACCCCTACCATATTCTAGATCTTCAATGGCAAGGGTTGCCAACACTCCAGGTTTGAATAGGTCTAGCTCTTGTGAGAAGTAGTGCTGTTCCGGGATGGTCTCAATGAAACAAATAATGAACATTTTAATTATGTCGATGGATTTATAATCAATCCCAGAATGAGTTCGGCAACATTAAGGCATACCTGAATGTATTAGCCATGTACAATAGGACTGTTGCATGAATGAACATAGCTGCTGCGTTATGTAGGGAGGTACGTTACTACTATAATATAGGGTTAATTTATTTATTTTTAAAACATGTATTTTACCAGGTGAGTCAGTTAAGAAAAACACATATTTACTGGCTATAAAGGGTGTATAATATGAGTAGAATAATACATTATGTAAAATAAATTGTCAATGTATCACTATTTATTCCAAATAAACACCTACTTTGTGAACTGCTTGATATTTTATTCTCTCATAATTGACAATGAAATAGGACTACCATACCCGCAGTAATTTGAGTCACGTGTCCGGTAAGTAGCATGTGACTCCCATCTAATTTAGGAGAATGCTTTTAAATCACTCTTCCTTTGTCATTATCCATGATGAGATAGGTATCCATGGGTGAGCCATCCCTTAAGTAGACTGGAACTGTGCCCATTTTTTTCAATGGTGAACTACCTGAGTAAAACATCATTTATTCACCAGCTTTGCCTCAACTCCTTCAGAGTAGAGAGTAGCCCACCTGCCGGCAGATGGCGCTAATATTCCCTTTAGGTTGTTTTTCAATTGCATCCAACTGTAATCTATGCAGTAGGCTTTACACTTGTCATGTCCCCCGGTGACCGGCTCGTACATAAAACATCCTCCATTCAGGCTGCAAGGGCGTCGATTTCCTTCTTACGTAGCTTTAATGGCGAGCCGTAAAAAAATAGGTAAAATTGGCGTACTGTATAAAAAAATACACCACCATGCTAGTCACTAATGCTACTTCCTGATTTGGAAAAGTGTAGTGTTTTGTTGACATTTGCTAAGTTTACTGACAAATTTGCTGTTTCCATCAGGCATATCGTGACTTTAAAAAAAAAAGTACTTTACGTGCATAAAAGGTTGGATGGAAGCCTGGGTAGTGGCATTTCCCATCCCTTTGAGGTATGTTTTCCAACCCATCTCTCGCCGGCTCTGCAGTGTCTAAATCTAACAGATGGGTTTCCGACTCCAGTGCAACTCAGTGTAAACAAGTGTAATAGTCGAAATCTGCTGGCTAAGCCAGTTGCATAGATTCCAGTTGGACGCAGTTGACAAAAACAACGTAAAAGGAACAATAGCGCCATCTGCCAGCCAGTTGGGCTAGAGTTTACAGCAGGCAGGAGTTTTTGAAATGAACCTCCAACTCATTTGAGTCGCTATGCGTCAATACTTAAAACAAATTTACATTCTTAATCCTGTGTACCTAAGTTGCGTGCCTTTCTTAGTATTTCACAGTCCGTGGTTGTATTTGATTAACGTTTTATTAAAATGTATGGATTTCAGCAAGCAAAGGCACGCAACAACAAAGAATGCATAGGTTAATTTAAACATTTTGCACCGAGTGAGGTGTTCCTTCGCCATTTTAGCTGCCAGACATCTTGCATTTCCCAACATCTTTGCAGGAGCTAGTTATTTCTATTCGCCTTGGCCACTTGTAGAGGTAGTTGGCAGCGCATCACACATTGCGGCCAAAACAAAGATGTACACACATGCAAGATGCATTTCTCACTTGATATAAAACATGGATGTAATATCTTTCTGAATATTCTGTTTTTTTGGAGAACCATCTGTAACCAGACACAGACATTTTTAAGATACTTTTTTCACTGAAACGAGAACAAAGAAAGTATTGTCAAGGACAGGTAAGTTGAAAAATCTATGGCGACGTTTTGTCTGGAGTAACATGCTGACCACCGCTCCCGTGCGTTTCAAAATAAATGTACATAAATAACATAAATGTTATTCAATCATTGCACCCACACTGCTCGGGTGTCTGCGTGGCAAGGCGCTAAAATTGAACTTGGTTCTATTTGTGATGCCTAACGCGCTCCAAGTCTTGCCTCTCCCGTCTCTTCATTGGTTTTTAGGAGCATATACCCACGTGGGTGATTGAAAGATGAACTGGTGTGGTCCACACTCGGTTCATCTTTGTGGTAATGCTCTGTAAAGTTGTTTGCCAACCTCAAGTCCAAAGAAGAAAAATAATCATGAAGAAAGGAGGAGAGATGACGAGAAACTAATTTGGCTCACCGTTTTATCTGTGGATTAATTGTCGGAGTAGAGGACATTGTTCATTTCAGTTAAAATAACAACCCAATGTTGATATCCCAAGACAAGGTAGCTTGCAACAGTAAGCTAGCTAGCTAAATTGACATAATTGTTTAATGTTTTTTGATCTGTCCCCAAATTATATAATATAATTGGTTCAATGTGTTTTGATATTTCAACCTGTGTGTCCTGATTGCGTCTGGCGTGGATGAACAAAATCAACTTGCCCGCAATGGAAGACGGACGCACGGTTGGTCAGCATGTTATGCCCAGTAATGGAAACGCATTGTTAAGTTATATCACGTTATCTGGCGTGCAAACTGTAGCTTAGGTTGAAATGAGTTCCAAGCTAAATCTGTTTGCATGGTAGCTAGCTGGACATGCAGTTAGTGTATTAACAGTCAGGTTATCTTTAGGAAGTACAAAAAGAGACTCAACACTTGAGTAAATGTCGTAACACGAAGACGACTGACTTAATGGTCGTTAAATGAGGCAAACAATTTATGATCATGTTGTTACATGTAGTTGATTGTAGGTAGTGGTGCTCCCAAAACACCCACTAGCTATTAGGGCCAGGACGATACCAGTATCTCAATATTTTTTCCATGGCAAAAATGAAACTCGAAGCTGGTAACTCTTTGTTCCTTTAAACATTTGCTGTATGTAAAATAGTGTGCTATAGCTTGGAAAATACATAAACATGACTCTGGATGACAACATGTTTGTTTCCCACATTAGGACTGTTTTCTGAAATATGTTAAATCTGCCTTTTGTTTCCTTGCTATGATACTGAGCATCGCTATATTGGTATCGTCCCGGTCCTACTAGCTATGTTGTGAGCTGTGTAAAATGCTTGTACAATGTGTAGCATAGACCAAGTTGCTGCAGTTACTTTTACATTGTCAGACAAAGCCATCACCTCTTACTCATACTTATTTCAGATTTCCATGAGTTGAGTGACCCTGTTGTTACTAGCAAATGCACTACAACCATTATGGGCAAGTTTCTTGACATACTGTAGGTATTTCACTCACATACAGGGAGGTAGTTGGAACTATCTAAATTATTGTTACATGAAGCACCTAATTAAGTGGGATGTGCATAAGCCAAAGCTACATTTGATTCTCCAAGCTTCAGTTTCTGACCTGTGTGTGATTCTCAGAAAGGAGAAGATGGAGGGGAAGGAGCCAAAGAAGGAACAGAAGCGGCACCAGCAGAAGCACAGCGGGCCCAAGGCGGAGAGGAAGAAGAGCAGGAAGCAGCTGGGAACTCCTGCCGGAGATGACGAGCGCAAGAGGAACCCCAAAGCGTTTGTGGTCCAGTCAGCAATGCGCATGGCCAAAACCTTCCACAGGTCAGCAGCATTCATATACATGCCCCACTATACTACACTACATAAAAAATCATCCCACCATCAGCTTTCATGTTTATGTTTTTAGCATTTATTTTGTTTTGTTTCACAAGGTTTACATAGTATATTGTTGTCATTTTAGTTACTGTAACACTAATCTGTGGTTTACAAGTTCATAGAAATAACCATAGGAGTGAATGCTGTTAACATGTATCTTGAGTGGTTCAGACAGAAGGACAGACATTGAGATTTAGGAAAGCATTGTAGAGGAGGCAGCACAAAAAGTGCAGACAGACACAGTTAAACATTGTAGGAAACTATAAACACTGTTCTTTCCCCCTCTCCCAGAGCCCAGGACCTAAAGGCCAAGAAGCATCACATACCCTTGGTGGACCGCACCCCTTTAGAGCCTCTCCCGATAGTGGTGGTGGTGGTAGGACCCCCCAAGGTGGGCAAGAGCACCCTCATCCGCTGCCTGATCAAAAACTTCACACGGCAGAAACTAGGGGACATCTGCGGGCCTGTGACCATCGTCTCTGGTGAGCTGAGTTTGGATGTTTCTTACAGTATTACGATCAGTTAAGTCATATTCATTAGTGCACACCATAGCAATGCAATTTGCAACCGAAAATGGAAACAAGCACTTCTTGGAAAAGTTAAGGTAGTCCCTCCCTGTTTTGTCACATTTGCTTCCGTTTAGTTCCTAGTGAATACAACCCTGTGTGACCACAGAGCTGTCATTTAATGTGTTGTGTTTACCTTGTGTGACCACAGAGCTGTCATTTAATGTGTTGTGTTTACCTTGTGTGACCACAGAGATGTCATTTAATGTGTTGTGTTTACCTTGTGTGACCACAGAGCTGTCATTTAATGTGTTGTGTTTACCTTGTGTGACCACAGAGCTGTCATTTAATGTGTTGTGTTTACCTTGTGTGACCACAGAGCTGTAATTTAATGTGTTGTGTTTACCTTGTGTGACCACAGAGCTGTCATTTAATGTGTTGTGTTTACCTTGTGTGACCACAGAGCTGTCATTTATTGTGTTGTGTTTACCTTGTGTGACCACAGAGCTGTCATTTATTGTGTTGTGTTTACCTTGTGTGACCACAGAGCTGTCATTTAATGTGTTGTGTTGTTACCTTGTGTGACCACAGAGCTGTCATTTAATGTGTTGTGTTTACCTTGTGTGACCACAGAGCTGTCATTTAATGTGTTGTGTTTACCTTGTGTGACCACAAAGCTGTCATTTAATGTGTTGTGTTGTTACCTTGTGTGACCACAGAGCTGTCATTTAATGTGTTGTGTTTACCTTGTGTGACCACAGAGCTGTCATTTAATGTGTTGTGTTTACCTTGTGTGACCACAGAGCTGTCATTTAATGTGTTGTGTTTACCTTGTGTGACCACAGAGCTGTCATTTAATGTGTTGTGTTTACCTTGTGTGACCACAGAGCTGTCATTTAATGTGTTGTGTTTACCTTGTGTGACCACAGAGCTGTCATTTATTGTGTTGTGTTTACCTTGTGTGACCACAGAGCTGTCATTTAATGTGTTGTGTTTACCTTGTGTGACCACAGAGCTGTCATTTAATGTGTTGTGTTTACCTTGTGTGACCACAGAGCTGTCATTTAATGTGTTGTGTTTACCTTGTGTGACCACAGAGCTGTCATTTAATGTGTTGTGTTTACCTTGTGTGACCACAGAGCTGTCATTTAATGTGTTGTGTTTACCTTGTGTGACCACAGAGCTGTCATTTAATGTGTTGTGTTTACCTTGTGTGACCACAGAGCTGTCATTTAATGTGTTGTGTTTACCTTGTGTGCTAATGCCGCCGCACTCCTATCTTAATTTTCCTTTCAGGAAAGAAGAGGCGTCTTAACTTCATCGAGTGTAGCAATGACATCAATACAATGATTGACTAGGCAAAGGTTGCTGACGTGGTAAGTTAATTTGTGTATGGTAGTTGAAGCCAAAATGTCAGAATTTCAAAGGGATCGATAACTAGATCGAATTGTACTTCTTATGATATTGGAGTACGTACAGTGACTATTTGTGAGTCCCAAATGACATCCTATTCACTATATAGTACACAGGACCCATATGGCTCTGGTCAAAAGTAGGTCATTATATAGCAAGTAGGTTGCCATTTGAGATGGACATATGAGACAATTGAATTGAACCCAGGCTTCCTTACCAGACAATAAAAATAGACTTGACGTGGGGCTATCAGTGAGCTAAAGACTGACATCCCTGTGGTCCACCAGGTGCTGATGCTCATTGACGCCAGCTTCGGCTTTGAGATGGAGACCTTTGAGTTCCTCAACATCTGCCAGGTGCACGGCTTCCCGCGCATCATGGGCGTGCTCACCCACCTGGACTCGTTCCGCAATAACAAGGCCCTTCGCAAGACCAAGAAGCGGCTCAAGCATCGCTTCTGGACTGAGGTCTACCAGGTCAGCCCCGAATTAGAATGAGAAACTTTTTATCTTTGGTTTCACACCATAAATTGTATTAGCAATTGTGTGTAAGTGTGAGTGAGTCCATGCAAATAGTCTCTTAAAATGCAGGTGAGTACAGGTAGACTGGTCTGTACAGGTAGATGGGTCTCTGCAGGTAGACAGCTTAGGGTTAGCTGCTCAACAGTCTTATGGACTGGAGGTAGAAGCTGTCTCGGAACCTGTTCGTCCGAGACCTGATGCTCAGGTACTGCCTGCCGGAAGGTAGCTGAGAGAGCAGTCCGTGGCTGGAATCCTTGGCGATCTTCCAAACTTTCTCAGTGACCGCCTGGTGTAGATGTCCTGCTGCCTGCATGACTGGGCAGTCTTCACCACCCTCTGTAGAGCCTTGTGGTTCAGGCCGGGTAGTTGCCGTACCAGGCGGCGATGCAGCCAGACAGAATGCTCTCAATGGTGCACCTGTAAAGGTCCCTGAGGATCTGAGGGGCCAAGCCAAACCTCTACAGCCGTCCTGTAGTCTACGATCACCTCCTTGGTTTTCCTGAGGTTGAGAGGTTATTGTCCTGGCACAACTCTGCCAGGGCTCTAACCACCTATCTGTAGGCTTTCTCGTCATTGTCGGTGATCAGCCCTATCACCGTCGTGTCATCAGCAAACTTGATGATGGAGTTGGTTTGACCAGGTTTTTTTGTGAAGTATTTTTTTTATTGGTTTTCACAAATCTATTCAAACGGTACTGAGCATGGATAATACCAAAAGAAACAACAACTGAACACCATACTGTAACTAAATATATACAATCTATATATATACACAATCTATAGCTAGCACATTTCATATTTAATTTCTTGGCAAGAGCTGAGATATTTCTGATGTGCTAGATAAACCTAGGAGTTAAATTAGCGGCGTTGGCCAGTCTGTGCCAACCCTGCACGTCCCCATCATACATCCTGCGACTCAGCTTTTTTCTCTTGTGCTATCGAAGTGACAAGTTGACTTGTGATTTTCTTAGGCTTGTCTTGATAAGACGTTTAAAAAAGTGCACACTCTCTGTCAGAGCTTGTAAATGTGTTATGTGTTAAAGGCTAACAATCTCATAAACAAGACGTACGGAACCTAATCCAACACAAGTCCCTTTCCTGAACAGTGTTCCACGTCCCCTCTTTGTTCCCACAGGGTGCCAAACTCTTCTACCTCTCCGGTATGGTGTACGGGGAGTACCAGACCCAGGAGGTCAAGAACCTGGGCCGCTTCATCTCCGTCATGAAGTTCCGCCCGCTGGTGTGGCAGCAATCTCATCCCTACGTCGTGGCCGACCGGTGAGTGTCCAGACCTTTTAGAGCAATGTGCTTGTAATGGAACGTAGCCAGAACTCATTCAGAGTAGGGAAAGTGACATGGATCAAATCAACTAACTACCAGGGAGAAGCAGTACCCGAGCTTTGGGCAAGTGGTGTGTACTGTATGTTGCTATTATTGTTTTGTAAATGCTATGCTGCTGTTGAATGGTGCCATGTATGGTTGTGTGTAACAGAGCTGTTTTCTAATAGAAGTAATGTTTATGGTTTGTGTGTGTGTTGTGCACACTTGCGTGCCTGTGAGCGATGGATCCTAGCACCCTGCTTCCGTTTTCAAATGTTCTTGTTGAACTGTACCCCTTCACTGTTCCTCGATCACACTCGCCATCTACACAGCATGGAGGATTTGACGGACCCTGAGATGGTGAGGGTGGACCCCAAGTGTGATCGTACTGTATCTCTCTATGGCTACCTGAGAGGGACATACTTGAAGAATAAAGGCCAGGTCCATATCCCTGGTATGTATGCTCATTGGGTTAAGAGCAAATAAGAATCTGAGCCCTTTTGAGGAACACTAACTTGTAGAGAAGAGATTAATTTAATACTGCATCAATACTCTCACACCTAGCACATATTGAGATGCACTATTCACATTCACCTATGTATTTAGCAAATAAACAGCATGTGGTTACTGCGGTGGTGTGTTCGGGAAATGTTTCACTCCTACACAGTTGTACAAAAGTGGGGTTTTGAAAACATCGATTCTGAAAGCTATATTGTCTTAACATTGGGCAATTTGGTTTGAAGCCTAACACATGATGGCACCCTCTGCAGGTGTGGGGGACTATGCGGTGGCAGACATCAGCTTCCTGCCAGACCCCTGCGCTCTGCCTGAAGCTCAGAAGAAGAGGGCGCTGAACGAGAAGGAGCGGCTGCTCTACGCTCCCATGGCAGGGGTCGGGGGGGGGGGTCGTGTACAATAAGGACGCAGTGTACATCGACCTGCCCGGCGGCCACGTCAATCAAGAACAGGTCAGTTCCAACCCCTGGGCCATGTTCAGTAAAACACTGAAACATTTAACAAAAAATAAAAAAACAATGTATTTTTATTGGTCAAAGTCAGATAGTTGATAGATGTGATATGGAAGTCCTCCTGAATATAATTGACTCCTGTTATATACAATGGCTTGAGACTGTTGTAATGAGTGTACTAAACCAAAAGTGTCATGGGCCATTGAAAATTCCCTCTCCCCTGAACCTAGATAATGTCCAGAGAATTTTTGTAATGTAATTTTGGTAACACGCTCCTTTAATCAGTCATTTCTGTCCCGTGTCCACTAGGAGGAGGTCCGTCCCACCACAGAGTTGGGCCAATCCCTCATCGGTACACACACCACCCTGGATGCCAAGATGGCCGCCAGCAAAGTCTCACTATTCACAGGGGCGGCTGCCCTGACCCCCGGGGAAGTGGAGGAGGAGGAGAACGGGTGAGTGACGCTCGCGCAACAACATCTTGGAAATCTCAAATGATACCCTATTCCATATATTGATTGTGCGCTACTTTTGAAAGCCACTAAGGAATAATTTGAGACACAGCCTCATTGTTGAAATTAGTTAGACTAATTGTCAAGAGTCGCAGCCCTAAAATCTGTCAGTCCTTGCAATTTTGAGAGTCGCTACATTTCTCTAGTCCTAATCCTCAGCTTTATAGCAAACCAAGTGGCTGCCGTTTTGTTCTTTTATGAAATAAAAAGTGGACCCTTAAATAAAGGAATAAAGAAAATGATATACATTTTTGCCTCTGACTTGTGTTGGTCTCCATCTTGTCTTACAGGCTGACGTCAGGACCCCAGGAGAGCCGAGTCTGGGACCCTGAGACACAGCGAGAGAGGAGGAAGGCTGTCTTCACTGAAGAGGAAGATGATGACGATGATGACAGCGAGGGTAGCAGTGACGAAGAGGGGGATGAGGAAGGAGAGTCTGAAGAAGAGGATGAGGGGGAAAACAAAGGGGAAGAAGAAGAACCTGTTATGAAGAAAGAGGCAAAGGACAGAATTGAACCAAAAGAGAAGCAAGGAATAAAGACCATCCCTTCGGTGAAGAGACAGAAGATGGAGGAAAGGAAAGTGGAGAAAGAGCCAGTGGTGGAGGTACCTGCCTTTGCAGACAGTGAGGATGAGCTGGAAATGAGTGAGGAGGAGGAAGGAGAAGGGGGGAAGGGAGAGCGGGAGAGTGAAGGAGAGGAAAGTGATTCGGAGGGGGAAGACGATGAAGAAGACGGTGCAGTGGAAAAGGGTGATCTCAAACCAATAGACTCGGGTCATTGCTCGGAGGAAGATGCGAGTGATTCAATAGAAGATGACTGTGAAACCAATGTCTCGGGCAAAGAAAGCAAGAAGTCAAATGCCACCTCCAAAATGGAAGAGGAAGATGAGGAGATGGAGGGAGGAGAGCTGTGGTATGAAAGTGCAGGTAATATTCAGTCTATTCAGCGTATTTCCATTGTGACCCCTCCCCCTTGTCTATACTACCTCTTCAGGGTCCACAGATTTTGTTCAATAATGCTGGTCTGAGTTTAATACCAAGTTGAGTACTTGAATCAGGTGTGTTAGTGGCAGGCTGGAACAAAAACCTGCACACACTGGTGTAAGCAATATTGTGATGGATGCACCTTACTCCAACAGTTGTCTGTTGAATTCAAAACCAACCTAGCCCTTACTCTCTAGGCACTCCTGTAGATCTGACTGGACTGGATAGGTTTCTTGCCTTGTGATAGGATAATCTAATGACCTATCCAATCATATTAAATTTACAGGACTGCCTAGGAGCTAAGGGTCGATTTAGCATTCAGAATGCGTGCTTCGGTCTGCCATATTGCTTTCGCCTTGTGAATACTGATGGGGAGGGGAAGTGGCCAAATGGAACAAGAACTGAAGTTGGAATCAATAATTAATTTGACCTTTGACCCTAACCCACCTCATGTTTCTCAGGGGCACTGCGGTGGAAGGAGGGTCTGCAACAGAAAGCGTCAGAGGCGTTTCTACGGCAACAGCGCGCCGCCCCCAACCTGCGTAAACTGGTGTACGGCACAGGTAACGTCTCCTCCCCGGTTTCAGTAACAATATTATAATTTTTTGCTGTTAATTTTACTGCCATTTTCCCTTTCATCCTAATGTCATGGCGGTCTTGTTTGTTGGGCACTAGTCTATTCATTAATGCACACTATAGCAAAACGTTTAGCAATGAGAATGAGCATTTGTTATTGGACTATTTTGCCCCATTTGCTTCTGTTTGTGCCTAGCCTTGATTTCTGACTGACTACGCTTGTCTCCTTCAGTGGCAGAGGATGATCGTGATGGGGAGGAGGATGAAGAGGAGCTGGGAGGGCTGTTTCGAGTCAGCCGCCCCGAGAAGGGCAAGAAGCATCGTGCGGATGGTGTGGACTGCTCCCGTTTTGACCCCGATGCCGCTCGCAATTGGGACCTGGAAGAGGTAAAAGAAATCTACAAAACCATATTGTAGCACCCCTTTCCTTTGTCCCATCTCTTTTACTACAGGGTTTTATCTTCCTCTGGGACCCCAAGGGTTGCACATTTTTGTTTTAACCCAGCACTAGCACACCTTATTTGGCACTGGACATTTTAAAGTGTGGAAAGACCAACAGTTGGAAGAAATGCATTAAGTAAGACGTTAGAAGGAGCTATGGATGGAGGCATCCATACATTTCCTATTCTTACCTGGGTTGGGGTCAATATAATTTAGTTTCCATCAATTCAAGAGATGAATTAAATTTATATGAGAATATTTTTTTCTAATTGATATAAATATTGTTTCCTCAGATGCTGGACTCGATACGGGGCTGTTTTGTGACGGGGAAATGGGAAGACGATCAAGATGATGCTACATTGCTGAAAGAGGATGGTAAGGAGTTGCTGCTCGTTTCTCAATAATGTTGGGATTGTTTTCATTACTTTCTTTGTCTTATCCTTAAGTGCGTTATAACTACAGATTGCATTTAAAATGGGACAAATTGCAAAGGTCGACTCCTGTGTTCACATCAAATAGGGTAAGCAGAGAGCAGTTGAAATTCATCTTCCCCAATTCAAATTATTTTCATGTGCTCCGGATATGGGCTCATATTCCCAACAGAGTAGTCCCAATCCATCAGGGCTATGTACTGTATAGCAGAAGTCCACTGTTCATTATCACCCCCTTGCTAACTCGCTCTTCTTTTCTCTTTTAGAGGAGCTGTATGGCGACTTTGAGGACTTGGAGACAGGGGCAGTGCACAAGGGGAAAGCTGGCAAGCAGAAGGACCAAGCCAAGGAAGAAAGTGATGATGATGATGAAGAGGAGGAGAAGCTGATGATGGTGGACAACGAGACCCAGAAGAACAAGCGTCTGGAGAAGAAACGGCGGCTGAAGGAGCGTTTCGACACGGAGTACGACGACGGAGACGCCACCTACTTTGACGACCTCAAGGAGGAGATGCAAAAACAGGCAGAGGTGAGGGGTTATGGGGTCATAGGTAAACGTTTGATATGACAGGAGGCAGAAGTCTCTTGCCCTGTTTGAGTACTTCAGAAATGCCTCCTTTGTCCTTGATGTAATCACAGATAAAAAAAAATGAGTGGGGGTTACAGTCAGGTGGGAGAAACAGTGGGAAGGGTGGATGCAGGCAATGTTCCCTAAATGTTTTTGTCACTGAGCAAATTTCAGGTCTGCTGAGCGCGAACTTTAATTTGTGAACTTCTGGTGCACGTTTACTGTGCACACTCAGGCTGTACCTGCTTTAAGTTCGTTTTAACAGTGGCCAAGTAGCCTACTGTGGCTATTTGATCATAATGTAGGCCATACAAAAACAATGGAGAACATTTTTGCATGGAAATAGCTGTTCTATCATTCAGCCTGCAGTAGCAGCCAATATGTGGTGTTCAATGCCTACATTTCATTAGACTTAAAAAAATACAAATACAGTTAAAGTGGGAAGTTTACATATCCCTTAGCCAAATACATGTAAACTCAGTTTTTCACAATTCCTGACATTTAATCCTAGTAAAAATTCACGGTCTTAGGTCAGTTAGGGTCACCACTTTATTTTAAGAATGTGAAATGTCAGAATAATAGTAGAGAATGATTTATTTCAGCTTGTACTTCTTTCATCACATTCCCAGTGGGTCAGAAGTTTACATACTCAATTATGCCTGTTTAACTTGGGTCAAATGTGTAGCCTTCCACAAGCTTCCCACAATAAGTTGGGTGAATTTTGGCCTATTCCTCCTGACAGAGCTGGTGTAACTGTCAGGTTGTAGGCCTCCTTGCTCGCACACGTTTTTTCAGTTCTGCCCACAAATAATAGTTTCTATAGTATTGAGGTCAGGTCTTTGTGATGGCTTCTCCAATACCTTGACTTTGTTGTCCTTAAGCCATATTGTCACAACTGGAAGTATGCTTGTGGTCATTGTCCATTTGGAAGACCCATTTGCGACCAAGCTTTAACTTCCTGACTGATGTCTTGAGATGTTGCTTCAATATATCCACATAATTGTCCTTCCTCATGATGAAGTGCACCAGTCCCTATTGCAGCAAAGCACCCCCAGAATATGATGCTGCCACGCACGTGCTTCACTGTTGGGATGGTGTTCTTCGGCTTGCAAGCCTCCCCCTTTATCCTCCAAACATAACGATGGTCATTATGGCCAAACAGTTCTATTTTTGTTTCATCAGAACAGAGGACATTTCTCTAAAAAGTACGATTTGTCCCCATGTGCGTTGCAAACCGTAGTCTGGCTTTTTTATGGTGGTTTTGGAGCAGTGGCCACTTCCTTGTTTCCTTGTCGATATAGGACTCGTTTTACTGTGGATATAGATACTTTTGTACCGGTTTCCTCCAGCATCTTCACAAGGTTCTTTGCTGCTGTTCTGGAATTGATTTGCACTTTTCGCACACCAAAGTACATTAATCTCTAGGAGACAGAACACGTCTCCTTCCTGAGCGGTATGATGGCTGCGTGGTCTCACTACCAATTGACTCAAATTATGTCAATTAGCCTATCAGAAGCTTCTAAAGCAATGACATCATTTCCTGGAATTTTCCAAGCTGTTTAAAGGCACAGTCAACTTAGTGTATGTAAACTTCTGACCCACTGGAATTGTGATACAGTGAATTATAAGTGAAATAATCTGTCTGTAAACAATTGTCGGAAAAATGACTTGTGTCATGCACAAAGTAGATGTCCTAACCGACTTGCCAAAACTATAGTTTGTTAACAAGAAATTTGTGGAGTGGTTGAAAAACAAGTTTAAATGACTCCAACCTAAGTGTATGTAAACTTCCGACTTCAACTGTGTATGTATATTTTTTTTACATGCAGGCTTGAAGTTAATCTGTTTATCCAAGGAGGTAACTGAAAAATGTTATTTTATGCAAGAAACCACAAATTCATTATTATTCCCATACCATTATTACAGAGAATCAGACAAATTATGCTACCCTCTGCTTATTGGCTACTTATTCAAGACCGTCTCAAAATCCAACACTTCCCCTTTAAGAGATTAAAAAGCTCAGTACCTGACTTGCTTTTCAAAGATGGCTAGAAATGTACACATTTTGTGCTCTTGTTGGAAGCAACCACTCCCCCATTGTTGACTATAAATGAGCTATACCAGGGCTAATAACTCACTAAGTAGCCAAGAATATGAACAACTGTGAACACGTGGCAACATGCAGCTCTCACTTTGATCTCAAAACAAGCGCATCTACTCAAGACCGCTCATACTGTAGCCTAAACACAGTACAGTTGAAAGTGAATGACACAGATCCATATGGCAATGGCTATTTGCATATAGGCCTACTGCAGCTCTGATTGGTTATGGCGCACCGGTCTGTGTAGAATACTGCGGAGTCATGCCTGACAATGCAATAGAATCCTACTCCAAGAAAATCTCTTGAATATTTAGTTTTGCATACGGAATCTTGCAGTTAGTTCTGTTTTCGGTACATTACATTGAAAGTGGCTAGTATTGCGTTGATGCATTCACAATTGCCACAGTAGAGCGAAACGTTGTAGTGCTAATTAAAGGGGAAAACTGTAGAAAGTTGAGTGACGTTCAACCTCAAGCTTCTGTGCGCGCTCTCATATTTCTTCTACACACAGCTTAGAGGGAACATTGGATGCAAGGCATTGTCTCCAGTGGGGAGCTTCGCATATGTGACATGGCTGGAGTGTTACCACTGCGCGTAATCACAGATCTGAATTGATTGGATTGGGGAGTGAACAGGGTGGTAAACTTACTTGCACCTACCCAACCACCAGATCTGTGCTTACGTCTAAGAAACAAGGAAGGATACATTTGGAAATTATTGAAGCGGGGTCAAGGTAACATCTTAGTATGCCCAAAAGGAAACCAAAGTTGTCTGTGGTATTCCGATCAGACATTGGGTCATGTTCATGAGGCACAATGGGGGAAAATCGGTCTTAAAACGCAAAACAAAATTGTGCATGCTTTTTTTTTTCTTTAAAAAAAAATCCACTTACAGGACTGTCAACCTTGGCACTCACACAAAGTATATTCAGTATGTGGCCCGTGTGGGATTCAAACCAACAACCCTGATGTTGACAGCACCATGTTCTAACCCACTGAACCTTTCATTTCACCACAATCTCTAAACATTTCCTCTTCCTTTCTGAACCGGGCTGAGTTTGAGGACGTGGATGACGAGACACGGGTCCAGTACGAGGGCTTCCGGCCTGGCATGTATGTCCGTCTGGAGATCCCCTCCCTGCCCTGCGAGTTTGTCACCAACTTTGACCCCCACTATCCCATCATCTTCGGGGCTCTAGGTGCCAGCGAGGGGAATGTAGGCTACCTGCAGGTAAGTGAAGGGTTAACGAGTCAGGCTCTATTTAATTTAAATTGAAATAGAGTGCATTGGACTTCCAGTTCAAGAACAAACTCCTTGACTGTGTCTGAAATATCACCCTACATACAGGGACGTACCATTGAGACCGATGTTTATTTTACAAGGGAGCCCTGAGTCACACAAATGCCTGACACAATTATAACAATCCAAGACGGGAGCATGAAATATACAAAAATCTATTTTGAAAAACGCATGCATTCCTCTGTAAAAAGGTAATTTACCAATTCCCTGAAATGTCTGAAAGGCAATGGTGCGTCCAATTGTAGGGTATTCTGAAATGTGTTCCATGTATGTGGCACGTAAAAACTAAAGGCTGTTTTACCTAAATCAGTAATGAGAACAGGGATTTCAAGAATTACTGTGCGCGAGTAAGGTATTTGTACTTCTGTAGGTCAGGAGCGATGTAGTATGGTAGTTTCTGCACGAGCGCTTTATAAATTAAGAGAAGGCCATGTTCTCTGCGTTGCCAATGATGGCCAGTCTACTTCCTGATACAGATCACAGTGACGGAAAGTCAACTGAATTATTTATTCTATCACGCGAAAGGCACAATCTGTTTCTGTAGAAGAAGCCCATCTTAATTCTGTTTCTTCGTTAGCTCATCTACATGTTTTAAATTACTACTTGTCATCGATCCAAATGCCAAGGTATTTATGAGTGGACGTGCTCCATTCAGCGTGCAGATATGTCTGAGCTCCGGAGAACAGAATATACTTTGTTTTATCTGCATTCAGTACCAGTTCGACATTTTAAAGCAGTCTGCAGATCAGCTATAGCCTGGTTCAAAGAGGAGGCAGAGTACAGCACAATGTCATCAGCATAAGTGTAGCTTACAGTTTTTGACTAAGGAACCAATATCGTTTATGTACAGTGGGAATAGTATTTGCCATAAATCAGTGATGTAGTGGTGCCTGGAGAAGTGGCTACATAGGCCTAAACTCACTCTCACACTTTATTTTAAACAGAATGTTTTAAGTCCACAACAATGCTTATACCATATCAGGAGACCACTTTTGAGGTCTGGGGAAAAATCTAAGAAATTTTACATTTTGAGTGTAGTTACCCTTTAATTCAACTGCAGGCATCTAGCACTGTTCGGTTAGCTGTGTTTCTATATTGCACATGAGATGGAGTTTGCAAAACAAATGGTCACTGGATTGATATCATTCTGCCAGGTAGGCATAGGCTACTTTGTAGCTAGTTAACATTTAATTGAAGGTTTTTGGGAAAACCTTTCCATCTACCAGAAGATGGTTAGGCCCATCATTAGCGTCACCAAATTTTTTCTGCTCCTTAATTGTTTGAAACCTTGTTTTATTAAGTACTTTGCTTCAAAGTCGCATATAGCCAAAACATTGAGAAAAAATATTTATCCTTTAATTAACTAGGCAAGTCAGTTAAGAATAAATTCTTATTTACAATGATGGCCTACAACAGCCAAACCCGGACAAGCTGGGCCAATTGTGCACCGCCCCATGGGACTACCAATCACGGCCGGTTGTGATACAGCCTGGATTCGAACCAGGGTGTCTGTAGTAATGCCTCTAGCACTGAGATGCAGTGCCTTAAACCGCTGCGTCACTCCGGAGCCCCAAACCCACTATAGAAATGTGGAGGTAATTATTTTAAAGACTTCGCTCTCCTGTGGTATTGGTTTTAAAATCAACTTTCTTTCATTGTTTAGCAGCCAAAAGCATTATCCTAGTCATATTAGCAACCCCTGATAGTTGTTGCATCTTTAGATCTCCCCTTCTAAATTTCTTATCTCTTCTGATAGTGCCTCTGTACTGCATCACACCGATGTAAAGAAGCTAGCTAGCTACATGGAAGTAAGAGTAAGATTAAACATAATTGTTTCTAGTTGAGGTTAGTGACAAATTAAGTGTCCTGGCTTCGCATCAGTTCAAAAGATTGAGGAGTGGCTGAAGAGACCACCTACGAGCTGTGTGGGAGAGCCGCACAGATCAGCTCAGTCAAATTGCGCAACTGAAATATGTAAATTCTGCTGATGAGAAGATGGCATAAAATATTCTGCAAGCATCCTTCTGATTGGACAAAAAAGATGAAAAGGAGCTTCACGTCAAATTAAATGTCCTTTAGTCTCGCATGGAATTCTCGTCTCATCACATTTTTGTTGACTAAAATGAAAAATAAATTGTAATAATTATAGTTTTATATTAGGTTCTTGGTCACCACCCTGACAAAGGTCTTTCTTGCCTGGTTGTTCAGTTTGGTCGAACTGCCAACTCTAAGCAGAGTATTTCCATATATTTTTCAATTTCCCAATGATGGAGGCCGCTGTGCTCCTGGAAACATTAAACACATTTAAGTTTTATACCCTTCTCCAGATATAGTGCCTTCAGAAAGCATTCAGACCCTTTTACTTTTTACCACATTGTTACTTAAAGAGCTTTTACGCTCTCTTCCAAATGGTAGCTATAAATGCAGAGGATGCGCACAGTGCAACAATATGATGAAGTGTGAATATTTCTGCCACCCACACACATTAAAACGGTTCTAAACAAATGACATCATTACGTGTTCTATCACCCATGTTATTTACATTATGAAATGTCCATGTGGGCTCTGCTATGTCGGTAAAACCTCCCGCTCCCTCAAACAGAGAATTAGTGAACATAAAAGTTTAATCAGGAGAAACGACAGGGATTATCCAGTCGCAGTACATTTTAATGACCTAAAGCATGACATTTCTACCTTTTTTAGATTTTGTGGCATAGAGAAAGTTAAGATATCAGACAGGGGAGGGGATATTAATAATACTCTGAGTTAAAGAGAATGTTTTTGGATTTTCACCCTCCAGACATTATTTCCTAAAGGACTTAATGATGAAATGCCTATGTATGTTATGTTGTGAATTACTCTGTTTTTCGTATGATGTACCCAATGATTAATGAAAACTTGCTATGTCCTAATTGTGGTTCTACAGACGTGTTTAATACGTCTTATTTACACACTTTATTTGAATATTTATGAAATGCATATTGTTATATTTGGTAACTTATTTGTTTTTCCTTCACCTCCAACCCCTTTCGATGCGTGGAACGGATGTGGGTGGGGCTAGGTCTACATAAGGGCGCTAATTTAAAAAAATTCACAAAAGCTCTGACGAAGGCCGTGAGGCCGATACGTAAGCTTATTAAAGATCAGTGATACTATCAAGAGCAGTGTGCAGTTTCCTTTTTCCTTCATCTTGTTCAACTGTTGCCATGCACCTGCAAAGAAGATTGCTCAGATGTGCGAGTGCCTTTTGGAATTTAGAATAAGGCTGTAAAGGGTCTGAATACTTTCCGTGGGCACTGTATATGCCTCATCACAATTCTAAACTCAGCAAAAAAAGAAACGTCCCATTTTCAGGACACTTGTCTTTCAAAGATAATTTGTAAAAATCCCAGATCTTCATTGTAAAGGGTTTAAACACTGTTTCCCATGCCTGTTCAATGAACCATAAACAATAAATAAACATGCACCTGTGGAACGGTCGTTAAGACACTGACCGCGTACAGACGGTAGGCAATTAAGGTCACAGTTATGAAAACTTAGGCCACTAAAGAGGCCTTTCTACTGACTCTGAAAAACACCAAAAGAATGCCAGGGGTCCATGCTCATCTGTGTGAACATGCTGGAAGGAGGAATGAGGACTGCAGATGCAGATGTGGCCAGGGCAATAAATTGCAATGTCCATACGGTGAGACCCCGAAGACAGCGCTACAGGGAGACAGGACGGACAGCTGATCGTCCTCGCAGTGGCAGACCACGTGTAACAACACCTGCACAGGATCGGTATATCCGAACATCACACCTGCGGGACAGGTACAGGATGGCAACAACAACTG
Organism: Oncorhynchus mykiss; assembly: GCF_057628025.1. Classification (NCBI taxonomy): domain Eukaryota; kingdom Metazoa; phylum Chordata; class Actinopteri; order Salmoniformes; family Salmonidae; genus Oncorhynchus; species Oncorhynchus mykiss. The sequence goes on from NC_143023.1 coordinate 30,515,369, forward strand.
CCCGAGTTACACCAGGAACGCACAATCACTCCATCAGTGCTCAGACTGTTCGCAATAGGCTGAGAGAGGCTGGACTGAGGGCTTGTAAGCCTGTTGTAAGGCATGTCCTCACCAGACATCACCGGCAACAACGTCGCCTATGGGCACAAACCCACCGTTGCTGGACCAGACAGGACTGGCAAAAAGTGCTCTTCGCTGACAAGTCGTGGTTGTCTCACCAGGGGTGATGATCGGATTCGCGTTTATCGTCAAAGGAATGAGCATTACACCGAGGCCTGTACTCTGGAGCGGGATCGATTTGGAGGTGGAGGGTCCGTCATGGTCTCGGGCGGTGTGTCACAGCATCATCAGACTGAGCTTGTTGTCATTGCCAGCAATCTCAACACTGTGCGTTACAGGGAAGACATCCTCCTCCCTCATGAGGTACCCTTCCTGCAGGCTCATCCTAACATGACTCTCCAGCATCACAATGCCACCAGCCATACTGCTCGTTCAGTGCGTGATTTCCTGCAAGACAGGAATGTCAATGTTCTGCCATGGCCAGCGAAGAGCCCGGATCTCAATCCCATTGACCATGTCTGGGACCTGTTGAATCGGAGGGCTAGGGCCATTCCCCCAAGAAATGTCCGGGAACTTGCAGGTGCCTTGTTGGAAGAGTAGGGTATCATCACAGCAAGAACTGGCAAATCTGATGCAGTCCATGAGGAGGAGATGCACTGCAGTACTTAATGCAGCTGGTCGCCACACCAGATACTGAGTGTTAATTCTGATTTTGACCCCCTCTGTTCAGGAACACATTCCATTTCTGTTAGTCACATGTCTGTGGAACTTGTTCAGTTTATGAATCTTGTTATGTTCATGCAAATATTTACGCATGTTAAGTTTGCTGAAAATAAATGCAGTTGACAGAGGACGTTTCTTTTTTTTGCTGAGTTTATCACGGAGCTATACGGAGAGTTCCTTGGACGTCATGGTATAGCTTCTGCTCTGACATGCACTGTCAACTGTGGGACCTTATATAGACAGGTGTGGTTCTTTCTAAATCATGTCCAACCAATTCAATTGGCCACAGGTGGACTCCAAGTTGTAGTGATATCTCAAGTATGATCAAAGGGTGCACCTGGGCTAAATTCAGGCAGAATTTGTTTGGGGGGATAAGTCAAGGGGTATGAATATTTTCTGAAACCACAGTGAATATCTTAGCTTAGCTTCTTTACATCGATTTGATTCAGTCAAGACAGGCACTACCAGGTGGTATGATAGATGACAATCTACAAGTTTATCTAACTAGCGCCAGTCTGTATAGCCACTTTCTCCCTCCCATGTAAAACTCACCGGCCCCTGCCCATCATACTGCTGCAATCAAGCGGCACCTAAGTCGTGCAGCAAGCCAGTTCCCAAGTTGAAACAATGTTTAATTTTTCTTTTCTAAGTGTACATGTATTTTGACCATTCGGATATCTGAAGAAATGTCATGATATTCGAATCAAGATAAAAAATATAAAAAATTCTCATCCCTAGAATAGGGTGCATTTTGGGCGCATCCCTCGTTTCCAACTCTTTTATTTTTTTATTTTATCTTCTGAATTTAAATGGAATTGACCCCAACCCTGCAATGGGTGATACAGTCCTTTTGAGAGCACTAAATGTAATGGAAGGTTGTTTGATGTATAGTAATGTAAATCCCCTCAGATTTTTGGGGGTCAGCTAAACTGCTTAACAGACTAGGTCTAAGTAATGGGCCAAGAACCATGCTTCGTCATGCATACTGAACTTGCCTATGTTCATAATTTCTCAGAAAGCAATATGATGCAACACATCCATCCCATTGTTGCTTTATATGATTGATCAAAAAAAAAGTTTTATTTGCATCTGTCCGATATAAATTAAGATCAAAACAAATGGCATTAAACAATTCCTCAAAACACCGAAAGTGATATTGAGACTAATTGATAATGAGTCATTTGTATAGAACTTTTCCAAGTGCCTCAAGGTGGTCTTTCTCTTGTCCCAGATGCGGTTAAAGAAACATCGGTGGCACAACCGTATCCTGAAAACACGCGACCCTCTCATCCTGTCCCTGGGCTGGCGGCGCTTCCAGACCATCCCCCTGTACCACTTCGAGGACCACAACGGGCGCCACCGCCTGCTCAAGTACACACCACAGCACATGCACTGTGGTGCCACTATCTGGGGTGAGAGCAGTAATACGGATATAGTTTTAGTATTTGTTAGTTATTTGATTCAGGTGGCATCTTTTTCCTCCATTGCAACTATTCATCAGAGGGCTGTATCACATAGCAGGATCACTACATTAACCAGCTAAATTTGATCCACATTCAGATATAGCTCTTGATTATCTGGTTCCTTAAAGAAGACAAGTTGTAAAATGTTGACGGTGTCGATCTGGTTATACCATGCCTATAGAACTACTTATCTCTATGAAGTCAGAAATATTAAGTTATTTCAGTAAACTTACTAAATGACATGCCCCCCTGGTCAGAATTACATGGATCCTAAATTAACTTACCTGTTAGAATATAGGTCAAATAATGAATGAAATATGAACCGTGTCCTTCTCTGCTGTGTTCCCAGGTCCCATCACACCTCAGGGCACTGGCTTCCTGGCTGTGCAGTCAGTCGCAGGAACTAAGGTAAGAATCACAGAGGCAGGCCACAAAGGAAATAATTACATGTAATCCTTTTACACTTGTGGGAATTGGGCTATATGTATAGGGCTACATTGAAGTGTTTCTTAAAGCAGAAATATAATATGCATATTGCATAACCATGGTAGAAATTGAAAGGGAACAGGTTGGAGATTGTGGAATTTATTAGACCAAAGGTGAGGACAACAGTTACCTGACACAAGACTGAATCCAAACATTACATTGTTGATACTGTTAGGTTCTAAATAAACAGAGTAAAACAATTAACAGACGCTTAGTAAAGCTCAAACCAAGTTTATTCACCCGCTGGGTCATACAGCTGCATAAGACAAAAAACATTCACATCTCACTGGTATATAACCCTTTCTGCTATGCTGAGCCCCTCCTTACACACATGAACAGCCAATACACCTCTGTTGCCATCCAGAAGATTGCTGATAGGTTCTTCCTCACTTCATCTAACCTGACCTCCGCCCAAATTCCTCACTCCTCCCCAACTCACAGCTAACATGTTGACTCGTACCAGACCGTGGTTCTTCTCCTCCCGTAGGATCCCTGATGACTAACAATAACATATCCTGACAGAATGTAAACGTTCTACATTCCCCTCTCTCCTTGTGATACGGTTAAGGATATTTCATATTTTCAAGTTTAGAAGTCAGAACCCATCAATACTATCTGCATTTTACATGTACTGTACTTTTTGCAGCATTTGTTGATAATGAAATCTGAAAATACTGCATACATTCAGTAACATAATAACCCATATTTACCATGACTATTCTTATCAGCCACATACAGTGCATTCGAAAAGTATTCAGACCCTTTGACTTTTTTCCACATATTATTATGTAAAATGCCCATCAATCTACACACAATACCCCATAATGACAAAAGAAAAAGCTTTCTTAGACATTTAAAAAAATACATGAAATGACACATTTACTTAAGTATTCAGACCCTCATCCTGCCACAATGACTACCGCCCTGTAGCACTCACATCTGTAATAATGAAGTACTTTGAAAGGCTGGTCATGGCACATATTAACTCAATCATCCCAGACACCCTGGACCCATTACAATTTGCATAGTGCCCCAACAGATCCACTGACAACGCAGTGTCAATTGCACTCCAATTTGCTCTTTCCCACCTAAAAGGAATGCACTCTATGTGAGGACATTGTTCATTGACTACAGCTCAGTGTTCAACACCATAGTGCCCTCCAAGCTCAGGACCTTGGAACTAAACACCCCCCTCTGCAACGAGGCGATGAGACAGCCTACAGGGAGGTGGTCAGAGACTTGTCCGTGTGAGACCAGGACATAAACCTCTCCGTCAACGTCAGCAAGACCAAGGATCTGATCGTGGACTTCAGGAAGGAGGGGTGAGTGCAGATCTACATTGGCGAGTAAAGGGTCAAGAGCTCGGTATTCACATCACTGAGGACTTAACTTGGACCTCTCACACCAGCACAGTCATAGAGAATGAACGGCATTGCCTCTTCTCCCTCAGGAGGCTGAAATGATTTTGCAGGGCCCCTCAGATGCTTAACTTTTACAGCTGCTCACTCTGGTATAGCAACTGCACTGCCCTTGACCGGAAGGCCCTACAGTGGGTGGTGCGAAAGGCCCAGCGCATCACAAGGAAAACATGCATGCCTGGCAGTGTCTGAGAAAGGCCTGAAAAATTGCCAAAGACTCCAATCACCCGAGACATGGACTGTTCTCCGTGCTCACGTCCGGCAGACAGTATCGGTGAATCAAGGCTCAGACCAACAGACTTCTTAAACAGCTTCTATATCCTGGCCATAAGACTGTTAAATGGCTAAACTGCTTCGCCCTGCTGTTCATTGATTGCCACTACCTTTTATCTATCTATTTTATCCTGCTACCGGTTACTATTACTCTTGTTTACATGTATATTACCATAAGAATTTATATATTCTTGCTACCAGTCACTTTTCAGCCCTGTTTACATGTACAGTGCCTTCAAAGTATTCACACTTTTACTTTTTCCACATTTTGTTGTTACAGCCTGAATTTAAAATTGATCAAATTTAGATTTGTCATTGATCTACACACAATACCTCATATGTCAAAGTGGAATCTTTGTAGCTGAAATGTTTTTGAGTCAATAAGTATTCAAATCATTTTATGACAAGCCTAAATAAGTTCAGGAGTAAAAACGTGCGTAACAACAAATCTCATAAATTGCATGGGTTAACATGATTTTTGAATGACTACCCAATCTCTATACCCTACACATACAATTATCTTTAAAGTACCTTAATCAAGTAGTGAATTTCAAGCACAGATTGAACCACAAAGAATGGAGGTTTTTCAATGCCTCGGAATGAAGGATGGCGATTTGGTAGATGTGTGTATAAAAAAAAGCAGATGCTAAATATCCCTTTGAGCCTGGTGAAGTTATTAATTATCATTTGGATGGTGTATCAATACACCCAGTCACTACAAATATACGGGTGTACTCCTAACTCAGTTGCAGGAGAGGAAGGAAACTGCTCAGGGATTTCATCATGAGCCCAATGGTGATTTTGAAACAGAGTAATGGTTGGGATATGAGAACTGAGGCCAGATTTTGTTTTATTTCCAGATAAAACAATTAACTTAGAGCTAAGCACAGGCAAAATCCTACAAGAAAACCTTGTTCAGTCTGTTTTCCATATTCATTTATTTGTCATTATTAGCTCAATACGTACGTACACGTATTACACCAAAGATGGCTCATTTGCATTTGTCCAGAGTAACCTACCGTACACAGTATGGGTGAGAGGATAGTAGGATCTTTTAAGTTTTCTGTTCTCTTACAGACCAGTTTCCGCATCGCAGCTACAGGAGTTGTCCTTGACTTGGACAACTCTGTGACCATAGTCAAAAAGCTCAAGCTGATTGGCTACCCATACAAGATCTACAAGAACACATCCTTCATCAAGGTAGGATGCACCTCATAGCACTACTGACGTACCATAGTTCAGCTACAATATATTTACTTTGTGGTAGACATTTGTTATTCTGTTGTAGAACAGGATAACAGAAATAATCTAACACTATGGACCAACTGTGTGTAAGTAATGGTTTATGAATGTATTAATATCTAATTATTGGTTCACAGCAAAGCTGTGAAACCTATTGTTCTATGAATTCTTATTATATTTTTTTCCATGACATGGTCAAATAACTAGATTTTTTTCATCTAATTTGGCACACAGAAACTAGAGGCCATGAGTAACTTGGTCAAAAAAAATGGCACGATTGACCTCCATCACACTGTTTGACCTCGAGACTTGAAACGGTTGTTGTCTTTCCTCTTGTTGAACGAATTTTCCTCAAGGACCCATAAGGTCTGTCGGGATAGATATCCCTCCATCTTGGACAAACGTATTCTCAATAACCATAAATCCAAATAACACCAAATGATGTATGTATGCCCATGTATGCCCATGGTATCTCTTAACTTAGTTTGAGAAAAGCTAAGGGATTGGTTAAGAAATGGCTGGGTTATTGATCAATTAGGAAATACTTTAAACTGTGTATGGTCATTACCATGATGAACCATGTTCAATTTGGAATTTAGTTTCCTCATTTAACAATTCAGATTTTTTATGATTAAGCATAGTTAAAAAAGTTAATGGACTAAGTCAGATTTTACTCCAAATGTGGTCTTTGGACCGATCACAATAGTCCCTAAAGAATGAGAAAATAACGTTGATGCATTCAAAGATGGCCACACTATACCAGTAGATGCATAATAGCACTAATATGCTAAAAAAAATACTTAGTTTTTAAAATTTCATGAACCAGATTTTACGTGTCCATTTTAGCCACTGTAAATCCACTCCGCAGTGGCCTATCAACTTGAAACTTGTAATCGCTATCACGGACTTCCCTAAGATGAAACGCACTGTATTTGGTATTGGTATCTCAAAAAACAAGGAAACTATTGACTTATTATTTGCATATGTAACGCTAATACTTAATCCTCTGCAATCATCTTCTCCTCATGAACCATGCATCAGATTCACTCCAGATTTTGTATTTCGACTCATTACATCAGTCTTCAATGGGTTAGAATTTTTGTTGCTGCATTCATATGGCTGTACTGTACCAATAGACGCACGTTAGCACATATGCTAATGCTAAAAATACTTCACAAATCTTCTTATGAACCAGAAATCAGATTGACTCCAGATTTGGTATATAGACGTGTTGGTTGTTTAGCAACAAAACTGACACATGCGCTGCTATGGGGCAAAACAGACTGGGCTGGTTTAGATTGTCGACAACATGTAAACTATATTTATTCTCCAATGTTTAGTCTCTCAAAAACATTGTTACAGTTGTTGGTTAGCTAGCCAGTCAATTTTAGCCATTTTAGTATTGACTTGAAGTCAGTCTAAACACCTCAAAACAATACATGGTATCAAGAACCAGATTAAACTAGCTGAAACGAGTCACTTACGATTCTCCACATAGCTACCAACAATGTCAAGAAACTGCTATCTGGCCATCCAGAATCACAACTCAAGCTTCTGCCCCATTGATGTGTGCACATAGTTTGTGACTTTGTCAGCTAACCCATCTAATGAATTTGAGAATGATTAGTTGCTGCACTCAAAGTCGACCACACTACATGGCCCTTATAGCCCTGGTGTGATAAGAACGGAACCGATGATCATGGGGCTATGAAATTTGGTATGTGAACCTTATGTTTATGTCCTTATAAGTTGTGTGAATATAAAGTCAGTTCAGCCCTACTACTCTGAGTATGAATGAGACTAAGGTCCACCCCAAAAAATTCAGAAAACCGTGAGCTTTACACTTCTGTTTTGTTCCCAGGGGATGTTCAACACCGTGCTGGAGGTGGCGAAATTCGAAGGGGCTTCCATCCGAACTGTCAGTGGGGTCAGAGGTCAAATTAAGAAGGCCCTGTCAACGCCGGCGGGAGCCTACAGAGCCACGTTCGAAGACAGGCTGCTGATGAGTGGTGAGCAACTGGCTCAGTCTAGAGTATTTCATAGTCCCAAAAACAACCCGTAGCCCCCTCACCCTACCCTCTATGCGCTTGTGGAGATCTGAAGGCTTGGATAGGTGAAAGTAATATGGTGAAAATTCCAGTAGTAGTAGGATTTACTCAATTTGACAAATGTATGAATTGCCTGCAGCAGGTTGCTCCTACTGTTTTGGTTGCACATTTAATGGAAACTTCTATGGACGTTACAGTAATTTGCACGGAATACTGCCTTTATATTCCTAGCTAGTACTTCTGGGTGTGTTTACATATTGCATCCCTGTGATCCTGTTTCATGTTGTTCATTACTCTTGTGTGTAGATGTTTGTAGGTATTGGTTACCTGTGCTCCTAGTATATGTTATTTAGGGCTGTCCCCAACTAAAAAAAATATTGGTAGACCGAAAGTCGTCTGTTCTTTTCACCAATCGATTGGTCAAAATTTGAAACTGTGTATTTTTCCATATATAGACACACCCTATATGCTTTTAATAAAATCAACTATATATGCATTGAGCTTGTCTGATGCTTTAAACTCACTGTTTGATGAAATAAGACACATGACTCGAGGGAGCCAGAGATCAAGATAACCAGAAGAAAGAACCTTAACCTGACCAGACCATCCTCCTCCCGCCCCTACTGGCTTTTACAGATTCTGCCATTATTTTCCTGAAGTTGCCGGTAATGGGCTGTACGAGGAGTTAGCGAACTTTCTCATGTGGAATACAAATTTATTTTACCATTTCTACTGATCTGCATGCCAGCTATGGTTTTCATATGTACATTTTCGTGGAACAGTTTCATTTTATTTATAATAATGTCTTCGTATCTCTAAATCATTGTCATGTGGTTAATCAAAATTCTATCCAAATGAAAACGATGAACCTAAAAAGTAACTTCTGCCATTGACAATTATGTAAAAATAGCCTATAAAGCCAACAAATAAAAACCTTGCTGCCTGCAGGTAGAAAAGAATCCTGATTAAAAATAAATATCCTATAAATCACATTGGCTACGCGTGGCCTTTCTGCAACGAACTTGAAACATTGAATTAACTTAGGTCCGGCCTGAAGCGCCTTTTGTATACATTTTGTATAAAATATTCTAAGCACAGAGGCCGTGTCTAGACTTGACAGTTCATGCAGCTTTAGTATTCTGAACATAGAGTTCTGTTCACGGAATTCCGTACGCGTGCATCTACGCCTACATTTAGACGTGTCCGGATTCCCTATTCCCGCGCTATATTCAAATGCCAGTATGCGTTCTAAAAACGGTGAAATCGGCAAAATATGGTAGCACAACAACTGATGGCAGTAGATAACTATTGTAGCTAACAAGCAACGCTAAAAGGGATTGCAAACAGGTTAGCATAACTCTAGCCAAAACATTTTTTGTTCCAAATATTAGCTAGCTGGCTAGTATTTGAGGCCAGCAAACACGTTACTCACACACTAGGAACGTATTTACTCCAACGTTATAATGAAAAGGTGCCTCGGTCCCAGAACATAAGTATTCTTGAGACTGTACCCACTGTATGAGCTTTCTGTAGCCTGATTGCATCCAGACTGAGGATAAATCTGCACACAATGCAGCCTGACCTCCTTCTGAAGTGGTCAGTTTGATCTAAACACAATCGGACCAAAAAGCAACTTTTGTGCATCTAGACCAGTCTTTTCAATGTGGTCTTTTGTATTCTGATAGCAGAAGTCAAATGTACGTGTCAAGTGTAGACACGACCAGAGTTTCCCTCGCCAGTGAGCTCAGCACAGGAATTGTCATTCTCAATGGATGTAAAAACAGACTTTGTTTGAGGTGAACAAAACATTACTTTGAGACGCTCCACAGCTCATTAGTGGTGGTGCGTTAAGCCAATCAGAAATACTAACAGATCCCCAAATGGGTACATTTATGTCAACAAGCCAATACGCCTACATCTATGTATAATCAGGTACGCATCCTTAATCAACATTGACAGGAGCGCTCCAAACAAAAGACAATGACTAAATTGACAAAACTCATAAATGGAATGAAATAAACCAAAACTTGTTTCTCAAGTGTAGCAAAGGTTGTGCACTCTGCAAACAGTGTTCACTCTGACAATGATTAGTCTCGGCCTCCGCAATGGATTAGTTCACTGAGAAATATATCTATATTTGCTACTCTTCGACTAAAACAAATCTGTCGATCAACCGCCTATCGGCCAAACAATCGACCAGTCGAATAATTGGGGTCAGCCATAATGTTAATAATTACTCTTGTTCATGTGTGTAGACATTGTGTTCCTGCGCTCCTGGTACCCGGTGTCAGTCCCTCAGCTCTACAACCCCGTGACCTCCCTGCTGATGCCAGCGGGCCAGAAGGACAGTTGGTCGGGCATGAGGACGGTGGGCCAGCTGAAACACGACCTGGGGGTCCGCAACAAGCCCAACACAGACTCACTGTACAAGGTAAGGCCAGACCGACGAGGTGGCAGCCAGAATACATAGAGAAAAAAGGAATGTCCGCTCACTGTTTTGCTGCTCCCAAACATGACCCTAATTCTAAACCTAACCGTAACCCTAGCCAACAGTTGCATATCAACAGATAGTTTGACCATCTGTAGATGAACGATAGGGGACTATCCAAATAGTGTAACCTGATCTTTTGATGGAGCTCAATTTATTAAATATGGAGGCAGTGAGACTATCAACCGTTTGTTCACAAAAGGGGTGTTTTTATTAGATATTTGGGGTGAATAACGTAAGACATTTGGTAAGTAAAAATGGCGCATAGCAAAAACATAACACCACACAAATTTATTTATGGGTACATTTCCTACTTCCTGCCAATCCGAGAAGCATCCAGCTGGGCACTGAGGGCGCCGGGTCTGCAAATCTCAAAAGTCATGTGCGTGCGTCTCAGATGGAATGTGTGCAGTGCATTAACAGCCGGGACCAGAGCTATACTATATCACTAGCTCTGGTCCAGGGCGTTAGTGCACTGCACACATATCAGTCTGCACATTAGCTCTGGTCCAGGACGTTAGTGCGCTGCACGCATATCATCTGAGCCACTACGTATCGTAGTGGCCGACATTGAGAAAGTGTTCAGGATTAATTTAGTTTTGTAACACCTTTTGGATACAATGTTAATTTCCTACTTGTAGTGATTTTTCACCGAAAATGTACAACCAAGCAACCACTGTTGCTTGTGCTTTAGCTTCCACCTTGATATATTGGCTACGCTAGCTAGCTGACTACTTCCCTCGCCATAGGGTTAAAGGATCTGTGGGAAAGCTGTGCTCAACTGGCGGGGGCGAAGGACACTGTCCCGGTGTTGTGAAACACCTGCTTGCCATGTGTGCTCTCCCCACTATCACGCGGTGACATCCAGGTGGTTACCAATATAGTTATTTCTCATAAAGGCTGCTATCCTACTTGGAATTAAAAAAACTTGTAGCAAAACATTTGGCTACGTTCGCTAACATCAGCAACACTGTGATACAGCTGCCCAGTGGGAGACACCTCGATACAACACCGGTGCACTGGTCATTCGGCACAGGCTTGTTGTCGTGCATCCCAAGGCATGTCACTGTGACATCCATGGTGACCAATATTACAAGTTTATTTCTCGCTCGCCCATTAGAATAAACATATCTCTTTAACTAGCGCCCAGGATTTAATGTCTGTTTGACATATGTGAAACCGAAGGCAACTTTCCACACTGCGTGGACAGTAAAGTTTGTCTAAATCTAATTTCACCACCTGTGCTGTTGGTGGCGTTTACGCTCCATCTTCTCTGGCACCATTTGACATCCGTCCTTAGCTCCAATGTCTCACAGCGTCTGTAGTATGAAAAGGTATCTGCTGAAGCCAGACTATTGGTCTGATTGGATTCTGAACCTCTGACCTAACCCTTGACCCTTTCTCCCCTCTTGGCAGCCGGTGGTGCGAGCGCAGCGCCACTTCAAGAAGCTGCACATCCCCCGGGAGCTGCAGAAGGCATTGCCCTTCAAGAGCAAGCCCAAACAGGACCAGCCCAAGGGTAAAATGCCTAAAGACCTCCAGAGGCCTGCTGTCATACGGGAGCCCCACGAGAGGAAGGTAAGGGTCTCCTTATGGAAACGATAATGAAAATTCCCATTGGATTCTGGGATGTTTGTCAGATTTACTCATTCTCTTTATCTCTGATGTACTAATATGCTGTGAAAGCGAAAAACATAAATCACCACCTTATTTTATCAGAAACCGGACTGGCCGAGGTGCAGACTTTTGTTCTAGCCCAGCACTAACACATTTGATTCAACAAATGGTATTCTAGATGATCTAAATCTGTGTAAAAGCTGGGCTGTAACAAAAACCTACACACTGTCGCCACTTCATAATATGTGGTTGGCACGCACACACACCAATAACGGTATATATGAATGGACAAAGCCATTGATCACGGGATGCCATTCATTCCTATGTGAAGACTCCATAGCACATTGAAGCCAAATTTAAGTTGGTTGAGTTACAGTGCTGCTCCCTCATTGAGTAACTCCAGTTGAAGGACGACCCAGGTACTGCATGCTGCCATTAGCTACTAATTTCTTCTGTGTGAGATTTTAAAATAGTTTCAAGGACATACAACTGGTGTATTAAAGTAATTATTGGTACCATGATTGTCTTAGAATTTGTTTTTTTACAGTAGGATGGACCATGAAGACTACCATTTTTTTCAGCCAACAATGCCTGCAGTACCACGATCAGCCTCGACAACATTTGTGGCTTCAATGACTGCCCCTGACGCACACACACACGAATGACACTGCATTTGAAATCTGAGCATGTGCCCTCTCTTGTCCACCAGGTGGCGGCGCTGCTCAACGCGCTGAGCACGGTGCACAACTACAAGAGCAAGAAAGCGCACATGGCGCAGCACACTAAGCACAAGGACTTCCTGCGGCAGCGGAGCAAGGCAGAGGAGGACAAGCTCAAGAGGCAGAAAGAGGCGAAGAAGAAGCTTTACCGTATGATGGGCCAGAAGGAGAAGAAGAGTCAGAGGTCCAGTCTGAAAGGGGCGCCGCAGGATGACTGATTTTAAATCAATATGACTCTTAAAGACCAGTGTAATAACTTTTCGGCCTACCAATGGATTGGAATAACCCTGTTTAAGCATAATCTGTTGGGCTGCAGTGGAGTAGGGAGAAATTGCCCCTAGATGCTGATCTCGGGTCAGTTTAGCATTTTCCCCGCTAATGGTTAGTGATATTTTGGCAATTAAGCCTATTGTTTACTTCCCTAGTCAGAGAAACTCATTCATGGATACCATTTCTATGTCTCTGCATACAGTATGAAGGAAGGATTGGGGAGGGGAAGCTGATCCTAGATCGGTACCTAGGCGAGTCTTCACCCAGAGCGTCTTCAGTACTGGGGTAGGAGTGTAAATGCAAGGAATGGATGAACATCCTTCAGCTTCTGTAGCCTGGTTGTGTAATGTGGTTTTTCAACCCCAGTTATTGACACCTCATTTCAAGTGGTTCCATAGAGGAACCAGAAAGAACTGTATATTAGTCATATCTCTACCACTCGTCTAGCTTCAATCTTGTGTGGTGATTTAATAAAAATAACAAAGATATTACAAAACTGTGAGTACCTTAACTCTAAAAGAGCATAGAAGTAAAGTAAGTGTAATTCTATAATCTATTTTGATCGAGTAGAAGTTTCATAATGGCTAGGTTGTTTCAAATGCACTGATAAGTGGAAGCACATGGCATTTCAGCAACTTTGAAGTTGTGCCTGTCAGAGCGAACTCATCATGGATATAACCCATTTTAGCATGGACATTTTCATTGAGGACTACCACCATTTTACCAAGTAGTCAACTGGGTGGGATTCATCCACAAATGAATAAAAATGTACTACTTTAAAATGGAGATGGTCACAATGGCGCTGCCCATGCAGTCAGACGCTATACGGCCCCACATTTGAGGTGTCATAATACCCTAGTGGTCTAACAGGGTAATGGTAATTGTTTTTCCACCATTCATTTTTCCCATAAGGAATTTTAGAAACACTTGTGTAGGCTTAACCTGGTCGGACGTTTTGATATCATGCAAGGTGATTTATCAATATATTCGGCTCTATTTACTCATTCTAAAATGCTAATTAGACATCATGCAAGACTAAAAATCCCTGCAAGAGGCTGCACGTCATCTCTAGCTGACATCTTTGCTAACAGGTATTGTGTCAATTTAAAACTTGCACAAGACAGCTCACAGAAGTGTCAATTGTGAAGACATGTATTCATTACTAAATGTAGCTAACATTAGATAGTTAATCCAGAGATTCTTACTTTTGCCACTGTTCGGCAGTCTCGTTCAGATCATCGTGGCATTTAGTTCTTTATGATGGCCACATTAGTGTTTAAATTCTAATATATTAATAAAAGCCACCTTGTCCTAGACTTGAGAGATTTACATGATTATCAAAATGTCACTCCAGGATAAACCTACATGAAACACGGCCGTTATTATTTTCTAAAACCCCTATGGGGGAAAATGAATGGTCGAAAAGCGATTGGAACCATTTCCTTGTTTGACCGCTAGGTTTTATGGGTATGAAGACTCAACCTGGGGTACTTTAAAGTCAGATACAAAAGAGTCCTCTGTCTCTATGGCCTGTTGTCACACATCTGCCCTCTCATTGGCTACAATCGTCCCACCTGATCTCGCTTCCTCCCACCTGCCTTCCATCTTTGAGAACATGTATTATCATTGTTAGTGGTCACTCGAATATAGATTAAAACAGGCTAAGGAGATCTTATATGTTTTTGTTCTGAGATAGTCAGTTAACATGACCATAATGAATGCCTTTTGTGCTTGTTGTGATTACATTGAATGCTTCAAAGTTCAAAAAGTGATGTTAGCTAATGAACATGATCTCATAGAATAAAACGTGTAAAATCGAAGCCTGTGTTTACGGCAGACTTTTTCACTGTTTATCTAAAAATATATATATATATATATACGCTGCTCAAAAAAATAAAGGGAACACTAAAATAACACATCCTAGATCTGAATGAATGAAATATTCTTATTAAATATTTTTTTCTTTACATAGTTGAATGTGCTGACAACAAAATCACACACAAATGATCAATGGAAATCAAATTTATCAACCCATGGAGGTCTGGGTTTGGAGTCGCACTCAAAATTAAAGTGGAAAACCACACTACAGGCTGATCCAACTTTGATGTAATGTCCTTAAAACAAGTAAAAATGAGGCTTGGTAGTGTGTGTGGCCTCCACGTGCCTGTATGACCTCCCTACAACGCCTGGGCATGCTCCTGATGAGGTGGCGGATGGTCTCCTGAGGGATCTCCTACCAGACCTGGACTAACGCATCCGCCAACTCCTGGACAGTCTGTGGTGCAACGTGGCATTGGTGGATGGAGCGAGACATGATGTCCCAGATGTGCTCAATTGGATTCAGGTCTGGGGAACGGGCGGGCCAGTCCATAGCATCAATACCTTCCTCATGCAGGAACTGCTGACACACTCCAGCCACATGAGGTCTAGCATTGTCTTGCATTAGGAGGAACCTAGGGCCAACTGCACCAGCATATGGTCTCACAAGGGGTCTGAGGATCTAGGTACCTAATGGCAGTCAGGCTACCTCTGGCGAGCACATGGAGGGCTGTGCGGCCCCCCAAAGAAATGCCACCCCACACCATGACTGACCCACCGCCAAACCGGTCATGCTGGAGGATGTTGCAGGCAGCAGAACGTTTTCCACAGCGTCTCCAGACTCTGTCACGTCTGTCACATGTGCTCAGTGTGAACCTGCTTTCATCTGTGAAGAGCTCAGGGCACCAGTGGCGAATTTGCCAATCTTGGTGTTCTCTGGCAAAAGCACAACCCCCACCTGTGGACGTCGGGCCCTCCTACCACCCTCATGGAGTCTGTTTCTGACCGTTTGAGCAGACACATGCACATTTGTGGCCTGCTGGAGGTCATTTTGCAGGGCTCTGGCAGTGCTCCTCCTGCTCCTCCTTGCACAAAGGCGGAGGTAGCGGTCCTGTTGCTGGGTTGTTGCCCTCCTACGGCCTCCTCCACATCAGCCAGGAAGCATAGGAACTGAGAAGTGGTCTGTGGTCACCACCTGCAGAACCACTCCTTTATTTAGGGTGTCTTGCTAATTGCCTATAATTCCCACCTGTTGTCTATTCCATTTGGAGAACAGCATGTGAAATGTATTGTCAATCAGTGTTGCTTACTAAGTGGACAGTTTGATTTCACAGAAGTGTGATTGACTTGGAGTTACATTGTGTTGTTTAAGTGTTCCCTTTATTTTTTTGAGCAGTGTATATCTAATTTCCCCATAGGCTTTGGCCAACGAGCCATGCCGGAGTTAGTGCCTATAAAAAGACGCCATTACTATTATGCTCTATACAACAGCTGATCCAAAGGGGGTGTGACATACAGTGCCTTGCGAAAGTATTCGGCCCCCTTGAACTTTGCGACCTTTTGCCACATTTCAGGCTTCAAACATAAAGATATAAAACTGTATTTTTTTGTGAAGAATCAACAACAAGTGGGACACAATCATGAAGTGGAACGACATTTATTGGATATTTCAAACTGTTTTAACAAATCAAAAACTGAAAAATTGGGCGTGCAAAATTATTCAGCCCCCTTAAGTTAATACTTTGTAGCGCCACCTTTTGCTGCGATTACAGCTGTAAGTCGCTTGGGGTATGTCTCTATCAGTTTTGCACATCGAGAGACTGACATTTTTTCCCATTCCTCCTTGCAAAACAGCTCGAGCTCAGTGAGGTTGGATGGAGAGCATTTGTGAACAGCAGTTTTCAGTTCTTTCCACAGATTCTCGATTGGATTCAGGTCTGGACTTTGACTTGGCCATTCTAACACCTGGATATGTTTATTTTTGAACCATTCCATTGTAGATTTTGCTTTATGTTTTGGATCATTGTCTTGTTGGAAGACAAATCTCCGTCCCAGTCTCAGGTCTTTTGCAGACTCCATCAGGTTTTCTTCCAGAATGGTCCTGTATTTGGCTCCATCCATCTTCCCATCAATTTTAACCATCTTCCCTGTCCCTGCTGAAGAAAAGCAGGCCCAAACCATGATGCCGCCACCACCATGTTTGACAGTGGGGATGGTGTGTTCAGGGTGATGAGCTGTGTTGCTTTTACGCCAAACATAACGTTTTGCATTGTTGCCAAAAAGTTCAATTTTGGTTTCATCTGACCAGAGCACCTTCTTCCACATGTTTGGTGTGTCTCCCAGGTGGCTTGTGGCAAACTTTAAACAACACTTTTTATGGATATCTTTAAGAAATGGCTTTCTTCTTGCCACTCTTCCATAAAGGCCAGATTTGTGCAATATACGACTGATTGTTGTCCTATGGACATAGTCTCCCACCTCAGCTGTAGATCTCTGCAGTTCATCCAGAGTGATCATGGGCCTCTTGGCTGCATCTCTGATCAGTCTTCTCCTTGTATGAGCTGAAAGTTTAGAGGGACGGCCAGGTCTTGGTAGATTTGCAGTGGTCTGATACTCCTTCCATTTCAATATTATCGCTTGCACAGTGCTCCTTGGGATGTTTAAAGCTTTGGAAATCTTTTTGTATCCAAATCTGGCTTTAAACTTCTTCACAACAGTATCTCGGACCTGCCTGGTGTGTTCCTTGTTCTTCATGATGCTCTCTGCGCTTTTAACGGACCTCTGAGACTATCACAGTGCAGGTGCATTTATACAGAGACTTGATTACACACAGGTGGACTGTATTTATCATCATTAGTCATTTAGGTCAACATTGGATCATTCAGAGATCCGCACTGAATTTCTGGAGAGAATTTGCTGCACTGAAAGTAAAGGGGTTGAATAATTTTGCACGCCCAATTTTTCAGTTTTTGATTTGTTAAAAAAGTTTGAAATATCCAATAAATGTCGTTCCACTTCATGATTGTGTCCCACTTGTTGTTGATTCTTCACAAAAAAATACAGTTTTATATCTTTTATGTTTGAAGCCTGAAATGTGGCAAAAGGTCGCAAAGTTCAAGGGGGCAGAATACTTTCGCAAGGCACTGTATGTCAAAACTCTTCTGCAGTGGGATACATGCCACTTCGATGCAGGTTAGGAAAGCATTTTCACGAATACTAACCCTTTTTTCTAAAATTACTAGGTTAGGAGAATTAGGTTAAGGTTAGGAAAAGGGTTTGGGAAAATCACTTTTGGTCATAGCTGTATCGAAGTGGGGTGTTTTTAGGGGATCTCGTGTGCAACAGCTGATTACAATATGTCGCTAACTACAGTTATTTTGGCTGGATCTGACTCCATCTCATCTGCACTGATATGAAAATTCCAAATAGGTGAAAGTACTATTGTGGGTCGCTATCAGGGAGGTGCTTTCAACTATCCAGCACCTATTTTACATCCGTGCAGATAAAGGAAAGAGAAATACACTTCACACTTGATGCACTCTGGTACTACATTTTGGTTGTCTGTTTTCGTTAACTTGTCCCCATAGAGAAAGCATAGGGAATGTGTCATTCTTTGTGGTAAATGATGGTTAAAAGTTCTCAAATTCTTACAAGCTATGCAGAACCAAAACACTGCAAGGTGGGAATTAAAAGTGCTTTATTAAGTTTATCTGCAGATATCAAATTGCAGCTTAGTCACGAAACGTGGCAATTCCTTAAATTGTGTAGGCAATGCCATACACACTTACATAGAGAACTAAATGTCCCTTGTCTGTCAAATGTTGAATAAAATTATATTTGAACTCCTGATTTGAACTGGCCATTTCTTGTTGTTGTACATATCCACAGTAAAGTATTATTAAACCGATTAAAGTACATACACGTGATGCATACTAACGGGTGTTTACATGGTTTTGTGCATATGGATGATAGAAATGTCAGTTTCTGTCAGTCAATGTCAGTCAAATCAGTTTTTCTGATCTACATCCCTCAATACAATCCAGTCCAATCAGCAGGTGATTGAGCCTAAATGGCAGAGGCTTAAGTCACCGTTTCAGTTTCCTCAGCACCTCTTTAGTCAGCTGCTTAGTGTATCTGTTGATCTTCCGGTGTCCTGGCATCCATCCCAGGAGAAAGCGATGGAAGTCTGTCCAGGCAAAGGCAAACATCTCCCTCCACTCTTTCTCCAGGGCAGCAAAGTCCACCTGTTTGGTCACCGATGCCCTCAGTTCTGTGAAGTAGTAGTCCAGCAGGCCAGGAACCCTCTTTTCAAGCTGTTTCTCCTCTATTTCCTCCAGGAGGTAGACAACATCCTTCATCCCACAGCCTCCGCCCACGTACTGAAAGTCCACTGCCGCCACACCCTGCCCACTCTCAGAGAAGCAGAAGTTGGCTAGTTTGGCATCTCCGTGAACGATTGTCTTGAAGCTGCATTCATTGAGGATCCTGTCAATCTCCCCGGCAGCTGCTTTGAGCTGGGCGTCATCCATGGTATTCAGCTCGTCAGGGCGTGTTTCCAGGTGCCAATAGGTACCTACGGGCCACAGCCCCTCTGGCACCACCCCCAGGAAGAGGCCATGGAAGTGGGCCAGCCAGCTGAGGCAGGCCCTCATCTCTGCATCCCTAACGCTGGTTCTTCTCTGGTCGAAGCCCACCACATCCAGGTCCTCCAGAACGATCAGCTTTTCGTCCCCGTATGAACAAGCAGCCAGGCAGGCTGGCATTCGACAGCCATCATTGGTGGAGTAGTTCTGGTACCAGTGTGTCTCCACTTGGTAGGACCTCACCTTGCGCATGTGAGACAGGTCTGTGTTCCAGCCTCCAGGGTGCTCGGCTTCCTTTGGGAACATGACATGTTTGACAACGACAGAGGGGCGGTCACAGCCATCTAAATGGACCCTCACAATCTGGCCATAGCCGCTCCACAGCGTCTGGATTGTGTCACCAACACGCAGAGCCTTTGCACCACACTCCTGCAGAATAAGGTCCTGATATTCTTGTTTCATCCTGAAGTCTTTCACCAGACCGAAAAATAACAGATTAGGTTGTGTCAAAATCTGTCAAAACGACATCTTTTCACAAAAGACTGATAAATTAGGGCATTAAAGTGTTGACTGAAGGAACAACAAAGTAAGCATGCACACGGTTTGATTGAGTAGGAAATGCAAGTCTATGCGTTTCACACACATGGAGGAAATTGAACTTCGACTGAAACTATTTAATTAAGTGTCATATTTCAAATCCACACACCGCCATCTCACGAGGGACACAGACAAAACATTAGTTAACAACGCAAATGTGCGTAAAACTCACGATGAACATGTGTTGCACGTCGAGTTGTACTGTGTTATGTTTCGATCATGAATACTCTTCAATGTGGACTGGAGATTTACATCAATCAATGGCTCAATATTGCCACCAACTGGATTGGAGGGTAAAAGCTCTCGTCATCGTTGGAGCTACCCGGAAGCTAAATCATGGAAATTACTTATGTTGTTGTTATCGAGCAGAAAGTAGCTCGTCTACTTGCTAGCTGTATATCATAATGTTTTACGGATATTGTCAAGGCGGTTGTTTCTATTTCATTAATTTGATAATCTTATTTTAAAAACCCAAATTTTGGAACTGTAACTCATTGCTTTGATTTAGCTGTCTGACGTTCTATCAAGTTCGGCTTGCTAGCTAACGCCGCTAGCTAGTTAAAGTTGGTTACGAATGACAGGGACAGTCATATTTTCCAGGCTGTATGAAGGCGTATGAAAAAACGTTAGAACAAAATGGATTGCACGGCACTGGAGCACGATGCAGTTAAATTTGCTAAAACTGCTGTCATCTGCGACCAGAATGGAAAATACAACGAAGCGGTCTTCTATTATAAGGTAACGATAAGGACTCTGAAATGGATGTTGTGGAATAATTTGCCGCACTCCACATTGGCTTTTACTTTCACCTGCATCTTATCGTCACCATTGTGGAATAGACAACTTGATCACTGATGCACTTTTAGCCTTTAGAAGTGGCATTCCAGTGTTTACACCTGTGTAACAAACGGTATGTATTCAGCCTTTAAGGGATATCCAGAAACTCAAATAATATAGGGTTAGTTACTATCTTAGAGGTACTTGACCCATGGTTAAGACACGCTTGTATTTTGCTACATAAAAATACATTTGTAATTTTGAAAGCAATAATGTTGGTGTTGTATGTGATATTAGGAGGCGGCACAAGCCCTGATCTACGCCGGCATGGCAGGGTCTAAACTGGAGGGCATCCAGGATAAAGTCAATGAGTACCTGGACCGGGTTCAGGCCCTGCACAATGCTGGTGAGTCCAACTCAACAGTTTAGGGAAAGTGGTGATCCTCAATAACCACTTCTGATCCAACTTCATTCACTCTCATACTCCATCCAGAATGAGTGGACCCATATTCATAAAGCATAGCAGTGAGTAGCCTACAGTGCATTCGGAAAGTATTCAGATCCCTTGTCTTTTTCCACATTTTGTTACCGTACAGCCTTCTAAAATTAATTACATTAAAATTGTGATCAGCAATCTACACACACTACCCCATAGTGACAAAGCAAAAACAGGTTTTTAGAAATGTTTGCAAATTTATTTGAAAAAACAACAGAAACAGCTTATTTACCAAAGTATTCAGTCCCTTTGCAATGAGACTTTAAATTGAGCTCAGGTGTGTCCTTGAGATGTTTCTATAGCTTGGAGTCCACCTGTGATAAATTACAATGATTGGACATGATTTGGAAAGGCACCTGTATAAGGTCCCACAGTTGACAGTGCATGTCAGAGCAAAAACCAGACAGGATTGTGTCAAAGCACAGATCTGGGGAAGGGTACTAAAACATTTCTGCAGCATTGAAGGTCCCCAAGAACACAGTGGCCTCCATCATTCTTAAATGGAAGAAATTTGTAGCCATCAACACTCTTCCTAGAGCTGGACGCAGGAGTGGCTTCGGGGCAAGTCTCTGAATGTCCTTGAGTGGCCCAGGTGGAGCCATCTCTGGAGAGACCTGGGAATAGCTGTGCAGCGACGCTCCCCATCCAACCTGACAAGAGCTTGAGAGGATCTGCAGAGAAGAATGGGAGAAACTCCCCAAATACAGGTGTCTCAAGAAGACTTGAGGCTGTAATCGCGGTGCTAAGACAATGTATTGAGTAAAGGGTCTGAATACTTATGTAAATTTCCAGCAACCGAAAGGTTGAGGTTTGACTCGCATCTGGCAAGGTGAAAAATTGGTCTGTGCCCTTGAGCAATGCACCACAATCCTTATTTGCTCCAGGGGCACAGTACTACTATGGCTGTAAAACAACATTTCACTGCACCTATCCAGTGTATTTGAAAATATATATTTTTAATGTTCCATTGTGTCCTACCCCATGCAGTTCAAGCTCAAAGTAGCGACCCTCTGAAGAGCAAGCAGCAGGTGGATCTGGAGCGGGCCCACTTCCTGGTCACCCAGGCCTTTGAGGAGGATGAGAAGGGCAATGGGGGCGAGGCCATCGAGCTCTACACACAGGCCGTGGAACTCTGCATCCAGACGGTAGGGACTGCTCAGGAAAGGCCCATGCTTCTTTTAGGCCAGCTGTGTGACTACAGGGGCAACTTTCACCACCGATGCTCTTGTAATTGAGCAAATCAACAACAACAAAATGAGCTGTACTCTGCTATTCAGACCACTGTATCAAACATTATACAGGATGTTAATTCCTGGGTCATCACCAGGTCCAATGGAGGTATAGTCAGGAATGAGTATAAGAACAGTTTATTTGGATTAGGCCATGAACCTACTAGTCTTCATTGTATGTACTGACATCCCCCTTGACCTAGACTCTAAGGTACATAATGTGTGGCAGGTGTCAAGTGTAACTCTCCCCTCACTCCTTTTCTCCCACTTTCTTTTCTCACAGTCTCATGATACGACAGACCAGGGGCTGCAGGGCAAATTGAAGCAGCTGGCTCGTCAGGCCCTCGATAGGTAAGGAGGTCACTCTCCCCTCCTCTCTATAGTGTAATATTTCTACATTTCGAGTGTTGTATACAGTGCATTCGGAAAGTATTCAGACCCCTTTACTTTTTCCACATTTTGTTACAGCCTTATTTTTAAATGGATTAAATAAATACAAATTGTCATCAATCTACACACAATACCCCATAATGACAAAGCGATTTTTCAAAATGTATTATAAATAAAAACCAGAAATACCTTATTTACATAACTATTCAGTCCCTTTGCTGTGAGACTTGAAATTGAACTCAGGTGCATCCTTGAGATGTTTCTACAACTTGATTGGAGTCCACCTGTGGTAAATTAAATTGATTGGACATGATTTGGAAAGGCACACACCTGTCCATATAAGGTCCCGCAGTTGCAAGTGCATGTCAGAGCAAAAACCAAGCCATGAGATCGAAGGAATTCTCCATAGAGCTCCGAGACAGGATTGTGTCGAGGCACAGATCTGGGGAAGAGTAACAAAACATTTATGCAGCATTGAAGGTCCCCAAGAACACATTGGCCTCCATCGTTCTTAAATGGAAGATGTTTGGAACCCCCAAGACTCTTCCTAGAGCTCGCCGCCTGGCCAAACTGAGAAATCGGGGGAGAAGGGCTTTGGTCAAGGAGGTGAACGAGAACCCGATGGTCACTCTGACAGATGGGAGAACCTTCCAGAAGAACATCCATCTCTGTAGCACTCCACCAACCATGCCTTTATGGTAGAATGGCCAGACAGAAGCCACTCCTCAGTAAATGGCACATGACAGCCAGCTTGGAATTTGCTAAAAGGCACCTACGGGGAAGCATGGTGGTGGCAGCATCATGCCGTGGGGATGTTTTTCAGTGGCAGGGACTGGGAGACAAGTCAGGATTGAGGGAAAGATTAACGGATCAAAGTACAGAGAGATCCTTGATGAAAACCTGCTCCAGAGCGCTCATGACTTCAGACTGGGCCAACGGTTCACCTTCCAACAAGACAATGACCCTAAGCACACAGCCAAGACAACACAGGAGTGGATTCAGGACAAATCTTTGAATGTCCTTGACTGGCCCAGCCAGAGACTGGACTTGAACCTTGATCAAACATCTCTGGAGAGACCTGAAAATAGCTGTGCAGGGACACCCCCCATCCAACCTGACAGAGCTTGAGAGGATCTACAGAGAAGAATGGGAGAAACTCCCCAAATACAGATGTGCCATGCTTGTAGCGTCATACCCAAGAAGACTCGAGGCTGTGATCGCTGCCAAAGGTGCTTTAACAAAGTACTGAGTAAAGGGTCTGAATACTTATGTAAATGTCATATTTCAGTTTTTTATTTTTTTGTGCAAAATTTCTGAACCTGTTTTTGCTTTGTCATTATGGGGTATTGTGAGTAGATGAGGATTTTTTTTATTTTATTCTGAGAATAAGGCTGTAACAAAATCTGGAAAAAGTCAAGGGGTCTGTATACTTTCCGAATGCACTGTTGATCAAGGAACACCAACCCGACCGACCAACCAACCAACCCCTTTGTTTCTCTCCAGGGCGGAGGGGCTGAAGGAGTCCCAGTCCGCCAGTCCCTTAGCCCAGTCGCCACAGGACAGGCCGGGGCCCTCAGGGGCCAAACCCAGTGGGGGGCCTTGTCCCGTCAGACAGTTCTTCCCCCTGGGGCCTGACTTCTCTCTCCAGGACCGCCCCCAGCCAGTCAGGCCGGTCCAGTCCAGCGAGCCTCAGGGTCAGCGCTACACCTCAGAAGAGATCGAGGTGCTCAGGTGAGCAGGCTGGGATATATCTGGACTCTGGAGAATTAAAGAACATGGTCAACACATTGAGTTTAGGCTCCCAAGAAGCAATGATCTGTGGTTCCATAATCATCCCCATTTCCCTAGGAGCATAATGCCAGTGTGTGACTTGTTTTTCTAAAGGTTAGGCAGTAACACACCTTTGTTTGGTAAAGGTTCAGGTTTGACTCGCATCTACATTTTCATCTGCTGGCTAAGGTATACACGTTACATTTCTCCTGATTCTCCTCTCCACTTTTTCCACATAGGAGCACGTCCAAGATCAACGGCATACCCTTCGTCCCCTTCATGAGTGTGGACCTGAAGGAGAGATTTGCCTTTCCTGTTCCATTCTCGTAAGTCAGGATATTCTTGTTCCTTAGTAAGTGGGTGTGCGGATTGTAGAATACACACGTAATACATTTCTACCTGCAACCAGAAAGCAGATACTATCTGGAGTGCCACTTGATTGCATTCATTTTTAATTTGTGATAAACATCAGACTTTTTATTCTCTGTGGATGCTTTCCAGGGACAAACTAGGCAAGCTGGCCCTGTCTCCCAAGCAGAAAACCATCTTCTCCCGCTGGGTTCGCCCTGACGAGATCTGCAATAACCCCACCATGATCTTATCTGTATCCAGCTTCAGCATCAAACAGGTCCGGCCACACACACAGCCGTCAATATTCACTATCAATAACCAAGACCAAAATGTTCTCAAATGCTCCCTGTAAAATACAGAATTATTTAAGGTGTATTGGAATTGACTCATCATCAGATGGCGCCACTTGTACGTATGTTTTGACTGATAAAAGCTACCTACTTTATGGACAATCTGCTCTAAACTGAATACCTCTCAATGTGACGGATAAAACTGACAGATTTACCCGACATCCTGGTGGTCGGATGTTAGTCTCATACTCTTATTGTTGATCACCTACTCTCTCCCGTTAGACAGTGGTGTCTGACTGCTCGTTCGTGGCGTCGTTAGCCATCAGCGCTGCCTATGAGCGACGCTACAACAAGAAGCTCATCACCAGCATCATCTACCCCCAGAACCGGCGCGGGGAGCCAGAGTATAACCCCTGTGGGAAGTACATGGTGAAGCTTCACATCAACGGTGTGCCCAGGAAGGTAACACACTGCAAAACCTGGGAACTGGGTCCACTGGTGCTCAATGTCATTGTGAGATAAGCTAGAAAACCTCCCTCTCTAAATGACTAGACTGTCACTGTAAAGCTGCCATGTCGCTGACAGTGTCTACCAATGGGTTGTATTGTTGTAAGTGTTCCCCTTCCTGTTCCCTGCAGGTCATTATAGACGACTTCCTGCCATGTGGTCAGAATGGAGAGCTGCTGTGTTCCTACTCCAGCAACAGGAACGAGCTGTGGGTCTCCCTCATAGAGAAGGCCTACATGAAGGTCATGGGAGGTTACGACTTCCCCGGCTCCAACTCGGTGAGGGAGTTCCCCCTGTGAAAGTACTAGTACTATCCCTTGTACTTTGCTCTGTCCAATAGCGAATGTTTCAGAGCTAACGAGTTCCCTCATTCACACCGTGTGTTAAATTCCACATTTCATCCACCGTACGTGATTGGACAGTTGGTTCTGTTCCCCACCTTGTTATTGCTATTCTCTAAAGTGTGATCTCAATTCTTTCTGTCTTATTATATTGTAGAACATCGATCTGCACGCACTCACTGGCTGGATCCCAGAGCGTATCGCCATGCATTCAGACAATCAGTCATTCATCAAGGACGACACCTTCCGCATGCTCTACCAGAGGTGAGACAAGCAGACACAAACACACACTCATTAATTCACCCATGCACACACTTAAGGGCCTACATAGTCCATATGCTCTGTAGAATTCACACTAAGAGCTATAGAACTAAGAGTCTTACACAGTTGAAATACTTTATTTGAATCCACAAATCATATTACATTTGCAAAAAGATACACACACACACACACACACTGAGTAATGCCACTATTCCATCCTCCAGTCAGGTATTGATTTTTCATGATTACCTTTGCTGCCAGATGGTAATAGACATGGTTATCAATACCACAAAGTTTTGTCTCCTAGCCAAGATAGCTGACCTACTACTCTCACATCCCCTCCTCTGATGACAGGTTTCACCGGGGCGACGTCCTAATCACCACAGCAACAGGGGTGATGACAGAGGAGGAAGGCGAAAGGTGGGGCCTTGTGCCAACGCATGCCTATGCTGTCCTGGATATCCGGGAGCACAAAGTAAGTGTTGGTGTTAGCATAACCACTCATGGTTGTTACAGTAGCTTGTTAGCATAACCACTCATGGTTGTTACAGTAGCTTGTTAGCATAACCACTCATGGTTGTTACAGTAGCTTGTTAGCATAACCACTCATGGTTGTTACAGTAGCTTGTTAGCATAACCACTCATGGTTGTTACAGTAGCTTGTTAGCATAACCACTCATGGTTGTTACAGTAGCTTGTTAGCATAACCACTCAGTTGTTACAGTAGCTTGGTTAGCATAACCACTCAGTTGTTACAGTAGCTTGTTAGTATAACCACTCATGGTTGTTACAGTAGCTTGTTAGCATAACCACTCATGGTTGTTACAGTAGCTTGGTTAGCATAACCACTCAGTTGTTACAGTAGCTTGTTAGCATAACCACTCATGGTTGTTACAGTAGCTTGTTAGCATAACCACTCATGGTTGTTACAGTAGCTTGTTAGCATAACCACTCATGGTTGTTACAGTAGCTTGTTAGCATAACCACTCATGGTTGTTACAGTAGCTTGGTTAGCATAACCACTCAGTTGTTACAGTAGCTTGGTTAGCATAACCACTCAGTTGTTACAGTAGCTTGGTTAGCATAACCACTCATAGTATAGCATGCTGTGTTTTATTTGTATCTGGTCAATTCCATTTATGTCTTTGGTATTTTATTAGGATCCCCATTAGCTGTTGCAAAAGCAGCAGCTACTCTTCCTGGGTTCCACACAAAACATGAAACAACATAATACAGAACATTAATAGACAAGATCAGCTCAAGGACAGAACTACATATATTTTTTTAAAGGCACACGTAGCCTACATATCAATACATACACACAAACTATCTAGGTCAAATAGGGGAGAGGCATTGTGCCGTGAGAGACTGGCATGCATAGTATTTATATCAGCCCTCTGAATATAAGGAAGAGCAAGACTGCTCTGTTCTGGGCCAGCTACAGTTTAACTCGGTCTTTCCTTGCAGCACTCGACCACACGACTGGACAATAATCAAGATAAGACAAAACTATAACTTTGTAACTTTGCGCATCGTTAATGGTGTTCTGCCTGCATGCTAAGCTTCTGTGCCATTTGATCTGGCTCTCAGGGGAAGCGATTCCTACAGCTGAAGAACCCGTGGAGCCACCTGAGGTGGAAAGGCCGCTTCAGTGAACGGGATGAGAAAAATTGGACCCCAGAACTTCTCAAATACCTCAACTTTGACCCCAAGACCGCACAGAAGTTTGATAACGGCGTGTTCTGGATCACGTTTGAGGACCTGTGCCAGTACTATGATGTCATCTACCTGAGCTGGAGCCCCGCCCTGTTTAGAGAGTCTTCCTGTATCCACAGGTCAGTCAACAACAGCCCTCTCATATCTCCCACAAGGGTCTGCTATACCTATAACCAAGTACGATACAGTGCGTTCGGAAAGTATTCAGACAAACTTAACTTTTTTACGTTTTGTTACGTGATTAAATCATTTTTTCCCCCTCATCAATCTACACACAATACCCCATAAAGACAAAGCATAAACAAGTTTTTAGAATTTTTTGCAAATTTAATACAAATAAAAACCAGAAATCACATTTGCATTAAGTAATTCAGACCCTTTACTCAGTACTTTGTTAAAGCACCTTTGGCAGCGATCACAGCCTCGAGTCTTCTTGGGTTTGACGCTACAAGGTTGGCACACCTGTATCTGGGGAGTTTCTCCCATTCTTCTCTGCAGATCCTCTCAAGCTCCGTCAGGTTGGATGGGGAGTGTTGCTGCACAGCTATTTTCAGGTCTCTTCAGAGATGTTCGATCAGGTTCGGGCTCTGGCTGGGCCACTCAAGGACATTCATAGACCAGTCCCGAAGCCACCATGCTTCACCGTAAGGATGGTGTCAGGTTTCCTCTAGGCGTGACGCTTGGCATTCAGGCCAAAGAGTTCAGTCTTGGTTTCATCAGACCAGAGAATCTTGTTTCTCATGGACTGAGAATACTTAAGGTTCCTTTTGGCAAACTCCAAGCGGGATGTCAATGTGCCTGTTACTGAGAAGTGGCTTCCGTCTGGCCACTGTACCATAAAGGCCTGATTGGTGGAGTGCTGCAGAGATGGTTGTCCTTCTGGAAGGTTCTCACATCTCCACAGAATGAACTCTGGAGCTTCTTGGTCACCTCCCTGACCAAGGCCCTTCTCCCCCGATTGCTCCGTTTGATCGGGCGGCGGGTCCTAGGAAGAGTCTTGGTGTTTCCAAACTCCTTCCATTTAAGAGTGATGGAGGCCACTCAAGGATGATCAATGGAAACCGGATGCACCTGAGCTCAATTTCGAGTCTCACAGCAAAGGGTCTAAACACTTATGTAAACAAGGTATTTCATTTTTTTTGCCAAGCGTTCCAAAAACCTGTTTTTGCTTTGTCATTATGGGCTATTGTGTGTAGACTGAGGATGTCTTTATTTATTACATTTTAGAATAATAATAACTTAACAAAATGTGAAAAAGTAAAGGGGTCTGAATACTTTCCAAATGCACTGTGTGTGTATAAAAAAAAAATACACGTGTTTTGATATGTGAAGTATATTTCTGGTTGTGTGTGTGTGTGTGTGTGTCCCTGCAGTAGCTGGGATGGGAGGCAGGGCCCTGTGAAGGATGCCTACAGCCTGGCCAACAACCCTCAGTACCGGCTGGAGGTGACCTGTCCTGCAGGGGGCACTGCTGTCTGGGTGCTGCTGACCAGACACATCACTGACAAGGTGCACACCGTCTGTCTGGCTGTTCACCACCACACAGTATCAGACAATGTCGTCTCATTTTTTTCCCATAGAAACAATAATCGCTCTGTTTTTGTCCTTTTGATGTACAGGATGACTTTGCACAAAACAAGGAGTTCATCACCTTGGTGGTTTACAAGACGGAGGGAAAGAAAGTTTACTACCCTGGTGAGTTTCTCATGGAATTGTGTGTGTGTGTGTGTGTGTGTGTGTGTGTGTGTGTGTGTGTTTCCTCTGACTGTCTCGTATGTTCCTCCACAGCGGACCCTCCCCCCTACATAGATGGGATCAGGATCAACAGCCCCCACTACCTGACCAAGATGAGACTAACCAGCACTGGAACACACACATTCACACTGGTGGTGTCACAGTACGAGAAGCAGAACACCATCAACTACACCCTGAGGGTGAGACACACACACACACATATTGTGTCAGATACATCTCCTGAGTGTCAGATCTGTCGCTGTCAGGTAAACACTGCGATCCTGTTGTACTGCGGTGCAGAAGTGACCATATAGCATGCCTCAAGCATCTCACAATAGAGCGTGAGAAAAGAGTGGGATGGTGGGGGTGAAGAACAAGAGGGAGTGGGGGAAGATGGAGTGAGGGCACATGAGATGAAGGAAAGAGGAGAAGAGAGAGAGAAGAGTCTTGTTCCACTTAATGAGTGTCAAGTGTACATACACTACAGTTCAAAAGGCCAGCATCCCAGAGTCGTCTCCTCACTGTTGACATTGAGACTGGTGTTTTGCGGGTATTATTTAATGAAGCTGCCAGTTGAGGACTTGTGAGGCGTCTGTTTCCCAAGCTAGACACTCTAATTTACTTGTGCTCTTGCTCAGTTGTGCACCGGGGCCTCCCACTCCTCTTTCTATTCTGGTTAGAGCCAGTTTGCGCTGTTCTGTGAAGGGAGTAGTACACAGCGTTGTACGAGTGTCGTAGCAGAATCAGAATTAGTTAGGTAACATTGATAAATAAGATGTTTTATTTACATAATAATGCTTATGTGAGATATTTGTCATTAGAATGACTTATTTTGGATAATGTAGATGGTAGTTGCATTTTCCTCTTTCTTCTCCAGGGAAAAGTCACTTGGGGCCCAGAGAGGGGAGAGGTCAGGCTTGTCTTTTATCTGTCTGGTAATATGCAGAATATCAGAAAGGGAGAAGTCAGAATTGAACAGTGTCTTCCAATGAATCTGTTAAACCATGTGAAGGGCTCCACAATGTCTGTGTGCCAGTCACTCCCCTCTGTGAGTTTATCCAGGATTTGCGTGTATTTGAGATGGGGGTGTCTAGAATTGACAATTGATTTATGCCATTGGATGAGGTAATGTTTTGGTACTAAGAAGTACCAGGAACAAGATTACAACCTGAACAATAATGTATAGCTAATGCTATCTGGTTATGGGATACTCCTCTTTCAAGTAAAAGGCCCTTTGTGAAGTTCCTATTATCTGTGGTTCATCATTGTGAGTTGAGAGGGGTGGATCTTTGCTATAAAAGATCTCAGTTGCCATTATGTTGACACTCAGAATTCATTTATAGACACTGAATTGATCTGAGAGTCACAGGGCTTTGGTGAAGCTCATTTAATTAAAATATGAAGTTTATGTATAACTCTGACTGGTGTGTGGTTTGTAAACTCTCCTTTCACTTAGTAATACAGGAAATTTCCACGACACGAGATCTTCAGTTTCTTGGCAATTTCTTGCATGGAATAGCCTTCATTTCTCAGAACAAGAATAGACTGATGAGTTTCAGAAGAAGTTATTTGTTTCTGGCCATTTTTAGCCTGTAATCGAACCCACAAATGCTGATACTCAACTAGTCTAAAGAAGGCCAGTTTAATGCTTCTTTAATGAGCACAACAGTTTTCAGCTGTGCTAACATAATTGCGAAAGGGTTATCTAATGATCAATTAGCTTTTTAAAGTGATAAACTTGGATTAGCTAACACAACGTGCCACTGGAACACAGGAGTGATGGTTGCTGATAATGGGCCTATGTAGATATTCCATAAATCTGCCGTTTCCAGCTACAATAATCATTTACAACATTAAGTGTCTACACTGTATTTCTGATCAATTTGATGTTATTTTAATGGACAAAAAAATGTAGCTTTTCTTTCAAAAACAAGGACATTTCTAAGTGACCCCAAACTTCTGAACGGTAGTGTGTATATATATATATATATATATATATACTGTACACACAAGGAATATTAAACTAGATCTGAGTTGTTTCAGAATGTAGAATTATACATGAATCAGCCTCCTTTGTCCTGCAGTCTGAGTGTGTGTGTTCATATCCATGCAGATTGAGTCTTAAATGAGGTGTGCTAATTATTTCATTAGAAACAGTTCTGTATCAGAACCCACTTGCAGAACTGGGAAATCAGTTGAACGAGAGCTTGTGAGTTTTCTGCAATGAATGGCTGTGTGTGAAAGAGAGATGGAGAGAGTGAGACTTTGTTGGTTTGTATATGAATGAGTAAAAGGCTTTGTGTGTGAGTATGTGACCCAAACCTTTTTTTGGTAATTTATATTTCATAAACTCCCCTTACCAACTGAGATGAAGTCTTTGAGGAGCTGTTATCTGAAGTCTCACAAAAACAACATGTTTGGCCTCCGTAGAAGAGAAGAAACCCTGAGAGTAGTTGAATGTGTGTCTTTCTGAGAATGAAAGAGAAAAGCCAATCGCCAGAGGAATATCTCTAGCCTTGACTTAGCAAGCAGCAAACTGGCTGTGAATCAATTACTGCACTCTCACTCCCTTAAAAATCATCTGGAGAATTAGTGAATTGACGTTCAGTCTCATCCTCAGAAGAGTTCTCGTGCGGTACGGATTGAACATGATTTCTTCCATCTGAATAAGAGCTTGCCAGTATTCTTCCTGGAGTTTCTTCCTGATGTTTCTATGTTGTGCTGATCACATCCCTGCTCATTCAGTTCCACCAGAGTAATAGACGTTTCACTCCAACAGGTCTACTCTGGATGCAAGTTCTCCTTCTCCAAGATCCCAACGCCCTTCACTCATACCAAACGGGTAACATTTACTTCCACTTGTCTCTTTGTTCACATTCTCTATTGGCATGATAACAAAATCACCATCTTACATTGTGAAAGCCCCCTCTCTCTCCCTGTGCAGATCAATGGCCATTGGAAGGGGCCGAGTGCGGGGGGCTGTGGGAACTACAAGGACTCGTACAAGCACAACCCAATCTACCAGTTTAACCTGGAGCGCCCAGGACCCATGCTCATAGAGCTACGAGGCTCCAGGTAAGACTCACTGAGGCCTGCGGGGGCCCTCCACACCACTGGGGGCACTACACCCAGTGGGGGACACTTTACGGCCCAATCACAATTGATGGCTATAAAATGGGTTCCATTGAAATGAATGTCCTCTTGTAACACAGCACTTTTAATACTTGAGTGTTCATCCTGTCCGTCAAACCTTCTCTAATCCGAGGTGACTGCAAAATGTAAAATGTAAATAATATGCATGGTCTGCATTGTGTCTGACAGTCTGACTCCAATGAGACTTTGTCATGACACGTCCAGAAAATTTGAGCCGTCACAGAATACGATTGCCAGGTGTAAATGTGACCAGACAGACTAACAGTCAGTTTCCAGTGTTAATACACTCCCTTACGACATCCTGTAGGGGTCATCTTTAATAGTTCATCTGGTGCTCCTAATTAAAACGAGATGACTCGCTCTCTCCCTCCAGTCTGCAGTCATTAGCACTGCTAACTAAATACTCTCTCTCTTTCTCTTCTCTCTCTCTTTTAATGCGTTGGTGCTGTATTGTACTGGCCTACCAAGAATCTGACGTGCTGCGTAGTTGTTATGTGGTTCTGCCTCTCTCCCTCCGTAGGCAGCGCAGGTTCTGGTTGCTTGTGTTATTGTTATCATGTCTCACCCTCTAGGCAGTACAGTGTGGGCTTTGAGATGGTGACCGTGTCCACTGTAGTAGAGCCAGGACCTGCAGGCCACCCGAAGAAGAACAGTGGAGACTACAGGTACACACCCAGGATTCACAGGAGATAGTGTGTTTGTCTATCAGCATATAGAGGTATTCAGGGACAGTACATAGTGTTGAGTTCCAGATGAGTTCAGAATCAATCTGAATATTAACCCTTTACACTCGTGGGAATTCGCCTATATAGATGGGGCTAAATAGGAATATTTATTACAGGAAAGCATATGCATAGCAATGGTAGCAATTAAAATGGAACAGTTTGGAGATTATGGGGAAATTATTAGACTAAAGGTGAGGATCTAATAGTTCACCTGACACGACTGAATTCAAACATTATACTGTCGATTTGATGTTCATTTTACATTTACTGTAATTTTACCGCATTTGTTGATAATGAAATCTGAAAATACTCATTCATTAACATAACAATATTAATGGATTTGGGGTAGGTCCAACATAAGACAAAAAAATGAAGGGTTTGAGTGAGAGGTCAAACTGGTGTCTCCAAGTGTCTACGCACCTCTCCTAAGTAACTTCAATACACTTTTATGACTAAAAGACGAGTCTTCAACTACAAGGTGCTTTTTTTGAGCTCTCCAAGCTGTGCCGAGCAAGCGCACTGGTAGGTGTTTTGTTTGGAACACAGCCCTGCATCCCCGCCATCACAAAATAACTGTATACGCAATCCAGAAACGATCCATTATAAATCCCAATCTGGGTCAGGTGGGCATTATTAAATTATAAAATATGATTTTACAATAGGCTTTCACAAGCCAATTCAGCCCGGGTCTGCAGCCCGCCCAAAAAATCCCAATACAACAAACAGGCTCATTCTGTTCAGGACATCCCAAGGTGTAACGCCATGTCATCTTGTACATTAAACATAGTGATCATAAACGTTGACACTGTATATTACATGTGTGAGAAGTGCACATTTGGGCTCAAGGGTGTTTGGCTTGTATGACATCAGCGGTATTTATTATAATCCTCAACATTTCATCTTTCAAAATACATCAAGTCCTCTTAATTTACAGCATTTTCCTCACTCCGACAACAAAATGGTTTGCCCAATTAGCGGATAGAATGGGGGCAAATATCTTGTTGCGCGCGGGGGCTCAAGTTCCAAACGGCTCAGTCAAAACCCATACAGAGCTGTGAAGCGGAGACCCTGAGACCTCATGTATAGCATGTTACTGTACAGCTACTGCGTTCCAATGTAGGCGCTTATCAGTGTCCAAATCGGCCATTTTCAACCCGGGTATGAGTGTCATTTTCCTACTGTGAAACTCTGAGCTTGTTTAACTCCAATGTTGGTAAACATAAATGTATACAAACACTATATAGCCTCAACATGGTTGAAACAAACATTTTGATATCTATGGTCAGTCCTTGCATTCATGGCTCAACTGACTAGGTATCCCCTTTCCGTCTATGAATTTGAAAGTGGTTACATTTCTCCAGGCCCGTCCCTCAGCTTTTTACTTAAACAGGCGGGGTGACCACTTGAATGCATCCATCATAAAATGTTATGCACAGGTTAAAGTTCAGTGTTGGAACATATATTGGGGACACATGATTCTCCAAAGCCGATGACATGATGACATGGTGCCTAAATGTGGTGGCTACAGTCACAACACTGAGGGAACATTCTATACATTCTCCACAGGTCACATCTGAGAACCTCGTATCTGACCTCTGGGATGTCTATGCTGATTGAGTTAGCCTGGTTCAAAGATTGAGGGTGTACTGAAATTAGCCTTACTGCACACTTGCGTAAAGGAATGCCTTTTGAGTTAGATCTTATGACAACAGCTGTGTGCGTCTGAAATTATTTTTCAGGAATAATTGTAAGTAAAGATATTCATAACATTTTCCTCACATTTAGACCATGATTTTAGATTATCCTGTGGATGAGGTTAAAGCAGGTTAAATTTGTATTTAATATCAGATAATCTCTATAAATGATTCAGATAATCTGCTCTGCTATTGAACACATTGCATGCATTTTTAGTGGGTTATGAAACAGAAAATGTCCAGAAATGGTGGTGGACTGCATTGTAACATGTTATGAAGGAATGGAGATTAGAAAGGGTGCTATTTGAGACTATTGAGACACAGCCATAGTGACCCCCCCCCCCCATCCCCCCCTCTCTGTAGGTGTGGTTTCTGCTACATGGAGGCAGACCATGTCCCTGCTGGAATCTACAATGTCATCCCCACCACCTTCCTGCCCAAACAGGAAGGACCCTTCTTCCTGGACTTCAGCAGCGCCACGCCCCTAAAGGTCTCCCAGCTCCAGTAAGGAGAGGGGGGAGGATTCAGGGGTGACACCAGGAATAACTTGCTCACAACATGGACACACTCACTGTTCCTTAGACTCTGGGTGGAACTTGTTACGATTGCAGGACGACCCCAAAGAGACTGATTACTTTATTGATTATTATCAAGGGTATTTGGAAAGGGACATGTTTTTGGTATGGAACATAGCCCTCTATGTGCTGAGGTGTGCAAGAACATGTTCCAAAAAATGTTAACTGACTGAGTAGTAACTATCAGAGCTAATGTTGAAGGTGCTTTCATCCTCCTTTGCCATAATGACAGATACAGTAAATGATGTCACAACAACTATGGCCCTTATGATTTTCAATGTTCAATTACTTGGCGCTTGTTGACCGCCAGTCTAGGTACTCAAGAGGCAGTGCTGGTATTTACCAAGAACGAAGGGTGGCGTTCTCAACTGTAACTGTCTTTCTCAGGAGACTGCACCACGACAGGGATTTCTCTGTTGCACAGGAATTAAGACTAATCTCTGGAATTTATAAGGATGTGTGACAGGCATGCAGGACCTGTGTCTGTGTCTTTCAATAAATTCCCTGGTTTTCCAGATTCCTGGAATCCTCCGACCAGGATTTAGGGAAAACCAAGGAATTTATTATAAGTTCCTGGAATTTTGCAACTGTGTGGGTACTCACGTGGAAAACAACATTTGAAACGTATCTGCAATCTTCAGTCTCTTGTTTACGCTTCAGCAAGGACTTGACCGCTTCACAGCTGTTAACAGTTTGTCAATGCCATACACTCTTGTGGACAAGACCCACTCCTCAAACATAATTTTACTAAGGAAAGTGTGGACTTACTGAAAGAGCGGAGTCACCCGTACCATGTAGACTTATTTTGCATTAGCAAAATGGCTGCTCTGTCGTTTCATTCTTTACATAGAATTACATGTATGTTTTCTTCCAGTGACTGTTAAGTGGAAACAGCAGCAATAGTTGCCCTTTATGTCAAATGCAATAGTCTGGTATGATTTTGCTCAACTTGCACTAAATGTGGATTGATGTATTCAAACATGGCATTGATGGAAATCAGAAAATGTTTTGTCTGTGTTGGTGAAGATCTGGCCTCTCTCCTGTCTGAGAGCATTTGAAAACAGAGCGTGTTGCATTTTCAGTAGCTGGTCACAACCTCTAAGAAGAATCACAGGGCAGAGAGACAAACTACCAGGCCTGAGGGAGGGATCTGGAGAGGTAGAGGAGAAACAGAGAAGTGCAGTACAGAGAGGGAGAGAACAAAACAATTGTTTAGGTGAAAGGCAGGAATTTAACCCCAGAGGCATATTTGACAACTGACAAATACTGCTAAGTCAAGTGTCTGACAAACAAGAGGAAAGCAAATATGACGAGGAATCTGAAAACCAGTTCAACTTTTGTTATTGTGAACAAGATCCTATAATCTAGTTCTGTGCTGCCTTGCCACCAAAGATCTTCACTTGGCTTAGCCGTGGCTAATGTCAAACCTGCTAACATTCTGAATCCTGTCGCCCTACAATCTGCAGCACACGGCTTATACGTCAATGGGGAATCCCAGCACAGATAAGTGGTACTTTTCTAATGTGGTTAAGCATGTTAAGGTTTGCCAATGAGGAGCCAGGGTGGTGTAAACAACCCCGCAAGAAAACAATGATCTGATTGTTTTTGTTGTTGTTGCAATAGACTTATCTGCAGCGATTAGACCAAGAAAATGTCAGTATAGCCCAGTTAGTCAGAATGGCTACAGGCTAGTCAATTACTGCATAGGGTTCTGACAGACATATACAATTATTTGACATGTTTTTATAGAATAACTTTTTAAAATCTCTGCCTGGGATTTGGGTCATTTACCAAATAAGATCTTGAGTTTGGTTGACCAAAGAATTTCAGGCTAGTGAGGGAGGGGGAGACACAACGTTAGTTGATCTACATTGCAGTTAGATCTTAAGAAATGAACAAAGGCTTACTGCAGTGAACAACCCTTTTAATGGATTATTTTCAGAAAACAGGCACATTAAACTGTGAAGACACAATGGAAAGTTACTCTAACATAATGGAAGAAAACGGCTATGACAGGGACTGTTCATGGTCATATCCTTATATTCCACAGCGGAGGGTGACAGATAAACATCGATACATTACATTACATTTGTACACGTACAGTACATACATAGACTGGAGCGTTCACAATAACAAATAGACTGCATACGCTTGTGCAATAGCTTGCTTTTCTCATAACTCAGTGACCAAATACCTTTCCCATGTGGCCATGGAGCATAAGGAGACCAGGAGAGGAAGCCAATTGAACACTATTTGAGACAGACGACGAGACCTCTAACATCTGACAGTCTACTGTGTGCCACTTTAGCCAATATGGATCTACAACTTACAGGAGCTGATACTGTCCACCAGAAACCAACACTATCAACTATTCTGTCAGTTTCCACAAAAGACCTCGTCATTCT
Source organism: Oncorhynchus mykiss (assembly GCF_057628025.1). NCBI lineage: Eukaryota > Metazoa > Chordata > Actinopteri > Salmoniformes > Salmonidae > Oncorhynchus > Oncorhynchus mykiss. The sequence continues at coordinate 30,553,588 of NC_143023.1, forward strand.
TCACCATCATCAGTTTCATTGTCATCCAGTTTCACTTTCTCCTCAATATTGGTCCAAGACAAAAACCATCCTCAGATTCTGAGAATTACCTGGCTGGCCATTTTCATTCCGTTACAGGGAACTCTATGTGATAGTGTCCATGGGCAGATGTTGTTATCTAAAGTTCTGTCCTTGCGCTATTGCTCAGTTCTTTAGTGTTACCGTCCGTGGGTGGACGTTGTCCCTCAGTACGCGGCCATTGGGGATGCCATGACAGGGAGATGGATGGAAGGAGAACTAGATGGTTGACAGTGTCTGGGGGCCCATTTCCCTGGCACCACATCAGTGTGGTGCCGATGAACCACAGGATGGAGGGAGCCAGGAGGAAGAGAGGAGGGGAGGGTATATCTACTGTAGCCTCACCCCACACAATTATTCTACTCTTGGAATCGATTCCAAGTCCAGCTTTATGTGTACTGTCGGCGAGATGGATTCGCAGATCACTGGGAAGTGAGTTGAGCAATAGAATACAGTTCTTTTAAGTCCAATTCTGAAGACCCCTATTGAACAAATGCACGGGCTGTCCGAAGAGATGCCAGCCAGGGGCTGGTAGTGTGTGTTTGGTCTCCATGGTAACATGAAGCAGTTGCCATAGGCTCTATGCCGTACACAGGATTACATAATGGTGAGAGTATTCAAAAATCAACTATCTGTGAGACGATATAGCAGAGTAATATTACAAGTCATGAGGGTTATTCACAAAACTTGAACTCCGTAAATGTACTTGTTTCTTTTTATAAATCCTGACTTTAAATCCTGGCCTGATGCATGCTCTTCGTTTACAAAAGCATAACACAGATTGCTGTCAATGTTGTGTATTTTACTATTTTCTGTATTGGTAAAACAGGTGGCATCAAGTTTTATAAATAATCCCCATTTCTAATAGTCGAAGCTAGGAGTGCATTCTTTCATTTACGAACAACAGAATCACATCTTGTCTGGAAGTGCAGCTCCCTCTCAGGGAGAATATCACAGTAAAAATAACACTGTTTATCCCATTTCCCCTCATATACCATGGGCCCCCATCCATAGGGCGTTAGCCAGCACGGTCCTTAATGTGTGTGGAGTTCAGTAGGGAATTATGGGAAGCCAATCTGACTGAGGAAGCTATGGGTGGGATGTCAAAAGTTGAAAGGTCCTTTCTATAGGAAGTGGTGGTTTCATGACATCACCAACCCTGGGTTTGGTCTTAAGTCTCTTCATCATCATGATCCATAGGAACTGTATATACACTGACCATTTAGTTCATAGTGTCTCATATTGAGCCACTTTTTATTCACTTAGCCAGTATTAGTTCATTAGTTCATGGGGTAGTATGGAATGTGTGTGTGTGTGGTTACTGGTAATACAGCATGTTGGCACACAAAGCCAGTGATGGGGTTAGCTTGTGGATTAGCTTTCCTCTTCACACCCCGTTGATCAGGACCACAGTTTGGGTGGGGGTCTGGGAACGGCTTTGACGTTCGCGCTTAGTGTTCTTGGAGCTGACGTTGCGCGAGCATCGAAGAGACAGGAAGCTGAGGCGGACCTCCAGGCCCGTGGTCTTGTTGGTGTTTGGGACGGTGGTGCTGTTGTTGTTTACAGTATTGTCCAGCTCACCCTCCGCTCCCTCTGCTCGGTCACCTGAAACACACAGAGAGGTATGCTGTGTGAGCCTGGTGATCGAGATAGATAAAGTATATTGGGAGTCCGCCCCCCACCCCCCACTGTGTTACCCTTTCTCACTGGTCCAAAACTTTCCGCAGGCTCTTAGGGACCCAGTGGAGATTAGGATTTATCCCCCAGCAGTACTGCTAACCTGTGCCTCTGCACCTGCTCTGGTCTAAGCACTAGGCAAGCTGTCACTATGACTAATAGGTCTCTCCTCTGGCTCAGGTGCAAGTCAGACAGGAAACAGAAGACGATATGTCTTACTGAAAATAAACACACACCATCAATCTCTCTTCTTTTTCACCTGTCTGCATATGTACACACTACCTCATACAGTATGCACACACACTCTCTAAACCCAGCTCTCCTTTTTTACTTTTTTGGCCGCGCGCACACACACACCTCTCTCCAGGTCACACTCAGGTGATGACGCCCCGCTACACTCGCTGCGTGGTCCCAGGACCGGCGAGATAAGGCCAAAGTCAGACAGCGAGACTGGGCTGGGAAGGTCCAGACTGCAGGGGCGTGAGGAGGGAGCAGGGGAAGAGGAGGGGCAGGGCGAGGGCAGGTCCTGGGGGCTGTTTGGGGAGTGGGAGGAGGAGACCAGGCTGCAGGTGGAGCGGGTCTCTGAGTCCTCCTCTGACATGGCACTGCTGCAGGTCTCATCCTCAAACGACTCGGACGTCACTGCAGAGACCGAGGGGAAGAGTGGTTGAGATGTAACAAGCCTTTACTGTACAACTGAGGAGTGCACATGCAGAGCATCAATGTGGCATCCACTAAATAAACAAATACACACAGTGAGTATAGAGTATAGAGAAAGGGAGTAGGAAGAAAAAGCAAACGAGGGAGACAGACGGTGGGCAGAAGGGGGAGAGAGACTTCTTGAAATACTGCAGCCATACTTTACACTGAAAGAGAGAGTGTAAAGACACAGTACTTCAAGACTAATATGAGATCCATTTTCTGTGTTGGGGTCAAAGTCCTCAAATTCCAACATGGATGGCGAATGAAGGAATGTTTTAATGACCTTGAACTATGTTTACTGCCATCGGACAGTTTGAAACAGACACTTTATATGTAGGTAGTACAGACACACTGCTCATTTATCACTCTAGTGTTAATCTGCTAAATTGTAACTATTCGCTGCGATGGCCTATTTATTGCCTTACCTCCTCATGCCTTTTGCACACAATGTACAGTGCCTTGCGAAAGTATTCGGCCCCCTTGAACTTTGCGACCTTTTGCCACATTTCAGGCTTCAAACATAAAGATATAAAACTGTATTTTTTTGTGAAGAATCAACAACAAGTGGGACACAATCATGAAGTGGAACGACATTTATTGGATATTTCAAACTTTTTTAACAAATCAAAAACTGAAAAATTGGGCGTGCAAAATTATTCAGCCCCCTTAAGTTAATACTTTGTAGCGCCACCTTTTGCTGCGATTACAGCTGTTTGTCGCTTGGGGTATGTCTCTATCAGTTTTGCACATCGAGAGACTGACATTTTTTCCCATTCCTCCTTGCAAAACAGCTCGAGCTCAGTGAGGTTGGATGGAGAGCATTTGTGAACAGCAGTTTTCAGTTCTTTCCACAGATTCTCGATTGGATTCAGGTCTGGACTTTGACTTGGCCATTCTAACACCTGGATATGTTTATTTTTGAACCATTCCATTGTAGATTTTGCTTTATGTTTTGGATCATTGTCTTGTTCTTCCAGAATGGTCCTGTATTTGGCTCCATCCATCTTCCCATCAATTTTAACCATCTTCCCTGTCCCTGCTGAAGAAAAGCAGGCCCAAACCATGATGCTGCCACCACCATGTTTGACAGTGGGGATGGTGTGTTCAGCTGTGTTGCTTTTACGCCAAACATAACGTTTGGCATTGTTGCCAAAAAGTTCAATTTTGGTTTCATCTGACCAGAGCACCTTCTTTCACATGTTTGGTGTGTCTCCCAGGTGGCTTGTGGCAAACTTTAAACAACACTTTTTTTGGATATCTTTAAGAAATGGCTTTCTTCTTGCCACTCTTCCATAAAGGCCAGATTTGTGCAATATACGACTTTTTGTCCTATGGACAGAGTCTCCCACCTCAGCTGTAGATCTCTGCAGTTCATCCAGAGTGATCATGGGCCTCTTGGCTGCATCTCTGATCAGTCTTCTCCTTGTATGAGCTGAAAGTTTAGAGGGACGGCCAGCTCTTGGTAGATTTGCAGTGGTCTGATACTCCTTCCATTTCAATATTATCGCTTGCACAGTGCTCCTTGGGATGTTTAAAGCTTGGGAAATCTTTTTGTATCCAAATCCGGCTTTAAACTTCTTCACAACAGTATCTCGGACCTGCCTGGTGTGTTCCTTGTTCTTCGTGATGCTCTCTGCGCTTTTAACGGACCTCTGAGACTATCACAGTGCAGGTGCATTTATACGGAGACTTGATTACACACAGGTGGATTGTATTTATCCTCATTAGTCATTTAGGTCAACACTGGATCATTCAGAGATCCTCACTGAACTTCTGGAGTGAGTTTGCTGCACTGAAAGTAAAGGGGCTGAATAATTTTGCACGCCCAATTTTTCAGTTTTTGATTTGTTAAAAACATTTGAAATATCCAATAAATGTCGTTCCACTTCATGATTGTGTCCCACTTGTTGTTGATTCTTCACAAAAAAATACAGTTTTATATCTTTATGTTTGAAGCCTGAAATGTGGCAAAAGGTCGCAAAGTTCAAGGGGGCCGAATACTTTCGCAAGGCACTGTATATAGACTTTTTTTTCTACTGTGTCATTGATTTGTTTATTGTGTTATTGGCTTGTTTATTGTTTACTCCATGTGTAACTCTGTGTTGTTGTCTGTGTCACACTGCTTTGCTTTATCTTGGCCAGGTCGCAGTTGCAAATGAGAACTTGTTCTCAACTAGCCTACCTGGTTAAATAAAGGTGAAATAAAAAAATAAGTCTACTAAAAGACAAATCATCAACTGTAGCATATTGCTGTTTATGTGGGTTAACGCGCAACAGCAATAACCTTAGCAAATAGCGGCGGAGTGGGTCAGACAGCAGTAGGGCTCTGAGGTTGCCATGGAAACATCATCCCGCAGCCCATAATGCAGGACATTAGAAAGTGGATCAGTGAGTGACACGCACTGCTCTGAACATCTACTCTTTTTCATCTGACTACAGTTGAGCCTCAATCTCATCACAGTGTGTATCTTCAGCACTTAACTGATTCGGGATGAAGCAAATTAAGCACTGTGTGTCCAATGACCGTTGTTAAGTTGTCATATCATGGGATCTTCTGCAAAGTAAATACAGGCATTTAAAAAATCTGGAATTTCTTATTAAAGAAAATTGAATGAACAGACTTCTTTGAAAGAACACATTTAGAATGTATTGTACAGTATTTAGACACCAGCGCAGGGCAATAAAGTCAACTCCAAACAGTCTGCGCCTTTAAGGTTCCAAGTCTAGGAAAAAATTATAGGAAAACATTCCAAGAAAACAGGCAACCCTCTTAGGAGCCGGACACCATCTTCATGACTTTTCTTAGAAAACATCAAGACCTCCCTGCACAATGCCAATAACAGCGTTTTCTAGGAATTCCTACGAAGGTTTTGAAGAACAAGTCAGAAGGAGAGTCAACAGGGTGTTTATGTGCCGTACCCAACTACTAGTGAAAAGTAGGCGCGGCTGGCTGTTTAGCCTCACTATGTAGGACAGCTGATCCAAGAACAGTTTCTGCAGTTTTCAAGCGCAGAAATGAAATGACCAGAACATCATGTAACATCACTGTAAGTGTACTCACTGGAGATGCCATCCGACTCCATCTTGAAGCTGGCAATGTCATCCACGGCGACACTGTCGCCATCGGCGCCCACGCCCCGCCCCCGGGGGCCCATGGCTGAGTTGCGTCGGCGTTCGTGGATCTCGTCTGAGATCATCTCGAGGTTTCTCAGAGCTGTCTTGTACCCTTCTTTGGCCTGGCTCAGCTTGGCCTGCAACTCATCCACATTCTTCTTTAGGTGCTACAGACGGACAGAAAGGGAAAGTACACACACACACACACGCAAAGGCAGAAGATGAAACCATCATTGCCATAAATGGTTCAGACCTGAGATGACATGGCAATATGTTCAAGGTCAAAGTTTATTTACCTAAGTCACATTAGTAAAGATCTAACCACAGAGCAGAGTCCACAATAATAAGACAGTAAGAATCTAAAATACTGTACCTTTAAAAAGGCTGATAAAGGCAGGCAAATTACAGTGTAGTGTAGTGCACACATACCTCAAGCTGTAGGTAGTACTTTGCCTTCAACTCAAAGTAAGGTCTGTGGGAGGAAGGAGGGGAAAAAGAGGGAAGGAGAAAGATTAGAGGCAATGACAACTCGGAATAGCTCGGAATAGCTCTCACCAAGGCAACGGGGTGCGATATAGAGCTATCACATTAGATGAGCTGACTGTGGAGAAAGGATTAGACAGAGCTGAGGCAACACTGACAGGCTCAGTCCCAACACTCTAAAACGGACTATTTTCTCATCTCATCTCCATGACACTTAATAGGTAAGAGGACCGGCTAGGTTTCAACCATACTGATTACACATATCAAGTACATGATCTGTGGTCATGACGGAAAGGAGACGAGGGAGCTTTTTAAGGCTGTATGGATTCACAACAGCCTCAGTCTCTCAAGTTAAGGCGGGGAAACATTAGAGCCCCCCTACTCTACACCTTACACTCCCTCCCCAAAACAGGCCTCCAGTCTATAGAGTTTTGTAAAAGCCTGACAGCATATACTAACCAGCACACCGCCGCATTGTCTCTCTTTGTGGTGCTCGGAATAAAAACAGCCACTACTTCATCATCAAAGGTCGGAAACGACTCCCTCAACCCACAGGAGGTTGGTGGCACCTTAATTGGGGAGGACAGGCTCGTGTTAATGTCTGGATCAGAATCAGTGGAATGGTATAAAATACATTAAAAGCATGGTGCCATTCCATTAGTTTCTCTCCAGACATTATTATGAGCCGTCCTCCCCTCAACAGCCTCCACTGTTGCGCGCACATTTACCTTTTGCACATTTATATTCATTTATTTTGTTCATTGACCTTTTTCAAGCTACTGAAACATCTGCGTCGTTAAAGATCAATGTCTTGGAAAAGGTCACTGTTGACAAATAAACATGGGTGTGAATGTGTGAGTCGCAGACCATTCGGTAATTGACGCAGTGGTCGTATCAGGTTCACTTTGACTTCTCGGTCTTTTAACTGTGGTGCGGTGGAGTTTGGGTCGCAACGCAGTCATATGGGACTCACTTGGACTTGTTGATGGTGCGTTTGAGTTTCTTCTCCAGCTGTTTCATGCGGCCCATGGCTGCCGTGTACTTGGCTGCCGTCTCCTTGTGCACCAGCTCACTCCGCGTCTTTGTATGCTCCGCCTCCATCACCTGCAACAGCCAATCAGAACTCAGTCTGGCAGCTACACAGAAATGTGACAACGTGACTTCCTAACTTGCGAAGCATCAATTTCCATCCACATTATGCCTTTAACCTTTGAATAGTAACATTCAGGTGTCAAATGTAGGTTTGACAGACAGTCATGTTGCACTAATGCAATTCACAGCACCCCATTACCTCCTCCCCCTCCATGCAGTACGGTACTCACCCTCTGGGTGGCATGGTTGAGCATCTCCTGCCAGGCTGAGTCAAACTGCCTGGTGTCCTCCTCCAGGAGCCTCTGCTCTGCCAGGGCGATGGTCTCCTTGGCCGCACGCAGAACCTCCGTGGCCCTCTGGAAGTCCTGGGTGGCTCTCTGGGCCTCCAGCTGAGCCTGGGCAATGGGTAGAGAGACAACATGTCAGATATGCACTGAGATCAGCCAAAGAACCAGACCTTCACTGGGTCTCCTCCAGAATCATCTGCACAACAGATGGGATGAGACCCTACCAGACATACTTCATGACTGGGTCTCTAGCAGAGCCTGGGCAACGAGTAGAGTGACAGCCTGCCAGACGGGCACCTGAAGAGGCCATGACACTCTGCCGCCAGCCAAGTTCTCTGTCACCATAAAATATTATCTGGGCCATGTCTGGCCATAGGGGTTGAACCCCTGCCCCTACTGGCAGCTGGCCAATGCCCATAATAGGCCAAATCCTTGATCTGTACACCTCAAGAGAACTCTTTCCTCTTGCAGGAAATTAACGATGGGATCTTCAGTCAAGAAATGACTATATCCAGTGTCTCTATATAACTACAATGTAAGCACTTCTCCTCATAAAATGCTGTTTTTAAAAACAAGAGACACACAAAACCTTCAGCTCAAACATTGACAGGAATAAACCAAATCAGCTGTTGAGTCAGCATGGAAAATAGCAACTAGGCGTAATAACAAACAAGGCCACCAAAGGTCCTTGTGACTGACTATGGAAACTCGCCAAACTGTCTTATGGATAAGATGTTCCTAACATCAAAATGACTAATTTCGGCGAAAACACAGAAAGGTCATGACGTATGGTTGTGTCTGTGTGTGTGTGGGTCTGTCTGTGTGTGTGGGTCTGTCTGTGTGTGTGTGGGTCTGTCTGTGTGTGTGGGTCTGTCTGTGAGTGTGTGGGTCTGTCTGTGTGTGTGGGTCTGTCTGTGTGTGTGGGTCTGTCTGTGAGTGTGTGGGTCTGTCTGTGTGTGTGGGTCCGTCTGTGAGTGTGTGGGTCTGTCTGTGTGTGTGGGTCTGTCTGTGTGTGTGGGTCCGTCTGTGAGTGGGTGGGTAACAAGGCTGAACCTCTTGTTTTCCTATTGGTATCTATTGGTTCTCTCAGTAACATCCACCTTTGTTTTAAAACATCCCTCCCTACCCATTCTGAATGTTCTGTTCTGAGGTCAACCAAAACATCGTAGACTGCTGCCAGAGAGAACATACAAGTATTACCCCTTTACTCTCTGTGCATATTTTAGCCCAAACGGGTCACTTAGTAACAGATAGACTCCAAAACAGTTCCCTCATCCGGCCTCTGTTACGATAAGGGACAGTACAAATCGGAAGCTTAGACTTCTTGTTTGTGTTGCCATAGCTGCAAAGCTAATCCTTTTCTTATTTATCCACTTTTCCTCTCTAATCTGTCAGTCATAGCAATTGACAGAAACCCCCTGTAGCTAGCGCTAATACCCTAAGCCCCTCTCTGCTCTGTGGGTACTAGTAAAGCATAAACTCAAGACTTTGCCCCAAACCCACCAATAGCGTGTCTAGGGAAGGTGATTTACTGTATCTGTGTGTGCACGAGTGTGTGTGCACAAGTGTGTGTGCACGAATGTGTGTGCACGTGTGTGTGTGTACACGAGTGTGTGTGCACGTGTGTGTGTGTGCACGAGTGTGCATTTCCTGTAGAGGTTAAATATCATTCCAACGTTTTACAGTAAGGAGGATAAAACATTACTGATCTGCCAAAAACAAAATACCAACTGAACTATTGTTCAGTTAAAGTAGTCTGACTAGTTTGGGAGGAAGTGAAGGTAGATATACACTGACTCCTTGGCTGCAAGCAACTTATGAATAAGTCACAGCAGAGAAAAATTCAAACAGGATCTCATGTGACTAGAGATTCCTCTGACCTAATTTAAGTGAGGAACACATTGAGTCACCCCAAAGAAAACAAACTTTAATGAAGTGATCATGACCTATGGAGCAGTATGTGGTATACCTCAAGACCCTACTACACAAGGATCTGCAAGCCAAGATATTCAATTTTTTTAGACAACATCTCATTACCTTCTATGGTAATTTGATTAGCCTTCCAAATGCCAACTCAGCACCAACTAAACAACCTCTGCCTTGTGGTGATCACACAACCCATTCACAGACCTTCTCATGACATGGATGGGCAGGTCATGCACATAGAGTGTTGGGTCCAACCACATGCTAACCTATGTCTATCACTTCACTGTATGGACGAGTCATGAGTTTGAATGCCTGGGAATTAAACCGGGGCCTCTCTTTCACAAAATGATTTGGCATGTTGTTCACAAGACTTACAACCGACGCATGCTCTCATTCAGACAACTCTCTTCCTCTTTCTCCCTCGCTCCGTAAGCACATTCAGTGATCTCCTTTAAAATCACTCTGCATCATTGTTTCCCCACTAACCCCAACAAGCAGACTCCATGCTGAGAAAACATGCCCCACTCCCAGGAACACCCTGTGTGCATCCAGTGTTGTCCACTTAGTCTGATGCAGAAGGAATCACCTCTGGAGAAAGGACTTTTCACCAGACGATAACGTCCAACGGCTGACTCAGTTCATAGAAGTAATACTGCAGTGAAGCATAATACTGTACAGCACAATGTTCTTTGTGCATCTATCGCTGTCTTTAATTGACTTCAGCAGGAATCCCTCCGAGATAGCAGGCTATTCATAAGGAAGGCAACAGGACTAGTCTGCAGACTGGCAGATACAGAGGCTATTTAGTGGCACACTAACAGTGCATTCGTAAAGTATTCAGACCCCTTCCCTTTTTCCCAAAAATGTTACGTTACTGCCTTATTCTAAAATGGATTAAATACATTTTTCCCTCATCAATCTACACACAATAACCCATGTTAAAGCAAAAAAAAAGGTTTTTAGGGATGTTTTCAAATGTATTTAAAATAAAAACAGAAATACCTTATTTGCATAAGTATTCAGTCCCTTTGCTGTGAGAGCTTTAAAATTGAGCTCAGGTGCATCCTGTTTCCATTGATCATCCTTAAGATATTTCTACAACTTGATTGGAGTCCACCTGTGGTAAATTCCATTGATTGGACATGATTTGGAAAGGCACACACCTATCTATATAAGGTCCCACAGTTGACAGTGCATGTCAGAGCAAAAACCAAATTGCATGTCAGAACAAATTGTCCGTAGAGCTCCGAGACAGGATTGTGTCGAGGCACTGATCTGGGGAAGGGTACCAAAACATGTCTGTAGCATTGAAGGTCCCCAAGAACACAGTGGCCGCCATCATTCTTAAATGGAACTCTTAGAGTGGCCGCACGGCCAAACTGAGCATTCGGAGGAGAAGGGCCTTGGTCAGGGAGGTGACCAAGAACTTGATGGTCACTCTGACAGAGCTCTAGAGTTCCTCTGTGGAGATTGGAGAACCTTCCAGAAGGACAACCATCTCTGCAGCACTCTACCAATCAGGCCTTTATGGTACAGTGGCCAGACGGAAGCCACTCCTCAGTAAAAGGCACATGACAGCCCGCTTGGAGTTTGCTAAAAGGCACCTAAAGACTCTCAGACCATGAGAAACAAGATTCTCTGGTCTGATGAAACCAACTCTTTGGACTGAATGCCAAGCGTCACATCTGGAGGAAACCTGGCACCATCCCTACGGTGAAGCATGGTAGTGGCAGCATTATGCTGTGGGGATGTTTTTCAGCGACAGGGACTGGAAGACCAGTCAGGATCGAGGGAAAGACGAATGGAGCAAAGTACAGAGTGATCCTTGATGAAAACCTGCTCCAGAGTGCTCAGGACCTCAGACTGGGGCGAAGGTTCACCTTCCAACAGGACAATGACCCTAAGCACACAGCCAAGACAGCACAGGAGTGGTTTCAGAACAAATGTCCTTGAGTGGCCCAGCCACAGCCCGGACATGAACCTGATAGAACATATCTGGAGAGACCTGAAAAGGGCTGTGCAGCAACGCTCCCCATCCAACCTGACAGAGCTGGAGAAGATCTGCAGAGAAGAATGGGAGAAACTCCCCAAATATATCCCCAAAGGTGCTTCAACAAAGTACTGAGTAAAGGGTCTGAATACTTATGTAAATGTAATATCAGTTTTTTATTTTTAATACATTTGCAAAATGTTCAAAAAATCTGTTTTTGCTTTGTCATTTTGGGGTATTGTGTATAGATGGATGGGGGGGGGGGGGGGGGGGTTTAATACATATTAGAATAAGGCTTTAACGTAACAAAATGTGGAAAAAGTCAAGGGATCTGAATACTTTCTGAATGCACTGTATAAATGTAAATAAACTTCTGCCGAAGTCGATGCCTCTCCTTGTTCGGACGGTGCTCGGTGGTCGACGTCACCGGTCTTCCAGCCATCATTGATCCACGTTTCATTTTCCATTGGTTTTGTCTTGTTGTGTATTTAACCCTCTGTTTCCCCTCATGTCCTTGTCAGAGATTGTTTTTGTTAGGCTCGTGGTTTATGGATTGGTGCGCGACAGGTTCTTGTACCCACGTTTATTTTTATTATGTACTTTGGTTTTGGAGTTTTTGTTTTACGCTATTAAACTACTCCATTATACCAAGTTTGATTCTCCTGCGCCTGACTTCCCTGCCACCTACACACACGGCATGACAATAAATATATAAGTACATGTATTAGTATTTAATAGTGTTCTGTTCCTACTGTATACTGCAGATGAACAGAATTCCAACAGAGAGACTTCTCACAGCAGGCCTACTGCTGTACACCTGCTCCACTATAAATGATTGGCAACCCAGCCCTTCTCCTTAATCCATCTCTCCTCTGCCTACTCCTCTCCCCCATCACCAGTTCAGTCCTGCTGCCACCGTTATCCATCATTCTATTCTTTTCAGTTTACTCATCCCATCTTTACCCTTCATGTTCAGCTGCACAGTGATGGTGTAAAAAAAATGTTTTAAAAAAAGAACTGTCCAGCCAACATCAAGACTAGAGCATAATTTCTCAAGACACCTTTCAAAGCTGGGCCTCTCAGGAAACTGATAACTGGAGGGAAGAGGGAGAGATAGATGGTTTATTAGGGAGGATGGGGAGAGGAGGCATTAGTCTATTTATTCAGCACATTCCATTGAATTGTTGTGTTGTTATTCACTGTCCTCTCCAAGGACTGTAAAGGACTGCGGTTTCAAACTTTCCACCGGTGTATATTTGGCCTCTATAAGGATGGTAATACCACATCAGCTCTGCATTTCCGCTGCAGTTTCTGTCTATATAAATAGATCATAAGGTCTACTACTTCTCTCCATCACACAGATACTTCATAGGTCCTTGTAACAGGGATTTCCAGGTGATCAAAAAGGAGAGCGGACATTGATCAAATCAATTACAAATCAATCCGGTTTATTACAAGTTGCATCAGGGAGACGCCTCCGGAATAGGAGCAGAGAAAATGTCTAACTATATGAATCACACAGCACCTAATGCTCTGTAAACACCAGGGGGCTTGTAGGAAGTCACAACATCGGATGCTACAGAATCACACAGTGTCACAGATCCATTATCAGTGTGTGCTCGAATCCTGTCTGGACTTTACACAACATTCAACACTTGGCAGACATTTGATACAGGTCAAAGGTAAGATCATCAGTACATAGTTACATCAGATAATGATAGAGTAACAGGTGCCAAACGGCTTTATTAAATATGGTACTTAGACATTCATGGTAAACTCCTTTTCCCTTCCCCAAGGGAATGCTTTGGTCTGCATCTCCCCACAGATACAATCTACTGCAGCCCTCATCCTCCACATACAATCTACTGCAGCCCTCATCCTCCACATACAATCTACTGCAGCCCTCATCCTCCACATACAATCTACTGCAGCCCTCATCCTCCACATTCAATCTACTGCAGCCCTCATCCTCCACATACAATCTACTGCAGCCCTCATCCTCCACATACAATCATGTTATTACATATCAATCCATATCCATACCACACAGTAACTCAAATACCCCAAAATAATTCATCAAATCATTTCCCATTACAGCCCTACTCGTATTTTAAATTAAACAAGCACCAACGCGTGCACACTCAACTGTAAGTAAAGTAGAACTTCATAATAAGACCACACTTTCTCTTTGTGCATAAGAAAATTGGATCCCGCTCTACACAGCCTTTAAATCATTCAGAGCTGGCGCTCTTCGGCGCCCTAACAGAGTATTCATTTGGTTAACCGGCACATGTTCAGATAAACATCTCGTTGCTACATATTCACGCTTGCCTCCATGGCTGCATGCATGTAAGAGAAGCTTTGAAATATAAAGCACTCCTATAATCTTCATGGCATACGTTTGACAAGACGTGCCAAGACTTCAAAGACCAGAGAGTTTCAGCTAAACATTTCTCCGCAGACTATCAACACTGGAAAAGTATCAGCCGTCAAAGAGAACACAGCCACGGCTATGTTCCACGAGAAGTAACTGATTTAATCGATCTCCCCAGTTAAGCAGGGCAATTCATCTTGGTGTAAAGGGAGTGAAATTGAGTGAAAAGGGCCTTTTCAATTGGAGGTCAATGATTTACAGTCAGATAGTAAACATGCATCTCTGCAGTCAGTCACGCTTCGCTGGCCTTGGCCTTAATTGTGTCCCAATTGAGACTGTTCATTTTGCTGTGAGACACAAACAAATTGTGACTGGCCTAGATATGTCAGAGACCCACAGAGTTAATCCTGGAGAAGTCGTTATACTGCACATGACTCAGGGAGAGCTCGTCTTCATCATGCTTCACGGTCTGATGCTACAACAACCTAGAAGCTGTACATCGATCAGGCCAGTCTGAATGTTACCTCTGAGGCAAAGTGAAGGAGCAACAGTGTTCAGACACAGACATGGAGATGCAAGCCACTTGTTCCAAGTGGTTGCCTAACCATTGCTTAACTTCAGTGTTCCAGTCCACGTCTAATGTGCTGAAGCACCACGTGTAATGAACAGCTGCCTCTTGGGTTCCTCAGCACACTCATACGATGTTCCAATTTCAGGTTCCAGCCTGCCCCTTCTGAGAGAGACACACACACACGCACACACACACACGCAGCTGTATTGAGTCATTGTCAAGCTGAGATGCCATCATTAAAGCAACTCCAGTCCTGCTTACTGAAGCAGTGATGTAACCAGGGCTGACCAGCATCAACATGCACCACAGGCTGGACACTACAGGACAGGCTGGCCGCACACTTCCCAGGAGGACAGAGCATGGCTCCAGCACATGGCCACAACCTTGTCTCTGCTCCCCCTCGCCATCCTTCCCTCCATCCCATTCTAGCCCCCATGTCTAGAGGTCGAACGATTATTTTTTATTTTATTTCACCTTTATTTAACCAGGTAGGCTAGTTGAGAACAAGTTCTCATTTACAACTGCGACCTGGCCAAGATAAAGCACAGCAGTTCGACACATACAACAACACAGAGTTACACATGGAATAAACAAACATACAGTCAATAATACAGTGGAACAAAGAAACGCCTATATACAGTGAGTGCAAATGAGGTAAGATAAGGGAGTTAAGGCAATAAATAGGCCATGGTGGCGAAGTAATTACAATATAAAAATTAAACACTGGAATGGTAGATGTGCAGAAGATGAATGTGCAAGTAGAGATACTGGGGTGCAAAGGAGCAAGATAAATAAATAAATACAGTATGGGGATGAGGTAGTTGGATGGGCTGTTTACAGATGGGCTATGTACAGGTGCAGTGATCTGTGAGCTGCTCTGACAGCTGGTGCTTAAAGCTAGTGAGGGAGATATGAGTCTCCAGCTTCAGTGATTTTTGCAGTTTGTTCCAGTCATTGGCAGCAGAGAACTGGAAGGAAAGGCGGCCAAAGGGGGTGTTGGCTTTGGGGGTGACCAGTGAGATATACCTGCTGGAGCGCGTGCTACGGGTGGGTGCTGCTATGGTGACCAGTGAGCTGAGATAAGGCGGGGCTTTACCTAGCACAGACTTGTAGATGACCTGGAGCCAATGGGTTTGGTGACAAGTATGAAGCGAGAGCCAGCAAACGAGAGCATACAGGTCGCAGTGGTGGGTAGAATATGGGGCTTTGGTGACAAAACGGATGGCACTGTGATAGACTGCATCCAATTTGTTGAGTAGAGTGTTGGAGGCTATTTTATAGATGACATCGCCTAAGTCGAGGATCGGTAGGATGCAACATTTTACAAAGGTATGTTTAGCAGCATGAGTGAAGAATGCTTCGTTGCGAAATAGGAAGCCGATTCTAGATTTAATTTTGGATTGGAGATGCTTAATGTGAGTCTGGAAGGAGAGTTTACAGTCTAGCCAGACACCTAGGTATTTGTAGTTGTCCACATATTCTAACCGTCCAGAGTAGCGATGGCATGGCCTCGGCATGGCCGATTAATTAGGGCCGATTTCAAGTTTTCATAACAATCGGTAATCTGCATTTTTGGACACCGATTATGGCCGATTACATTGCATTCCATGAGGAGACTGCGTGGCAGGCTGACCACCTGTTACGCGAGTGCAGCAAGGAGCCAAGGTAAGTTGCTAGCTAGCAATAAACTTATCTTATAAAAAACAATCAATCTTAATTAACATAATCACTAGTTAACTACGCATGGTTGATGATATTACTAGTTTAACTAGTTTGTCCTGCGTTGCAAATAATCAATGAGGTGCCTGTTAATTTATCATCGAATCACAGCCTTCTTCACCAAACGGGTGATGATTGATTTAACAAGCACATTCACGAAAAAAGCACTGTTGTTGCACAAATGTACCTAACCATAAACATCAATGCCTTTCTTAAAATTAATACACAAGTATATTTTTTTAAACTTGCATATTTACTTAAAATAAATTAATGTTAGCAGGCAATATTAACTAGGGAAATTGTGTCACTTCTCTTGCGTTCTGTACAACAGATTCAGGGTATATGCAGCAGTTTGGGCCACCTGGCTCGTTGCGAACTGTGTGAAGACCATTTCTTCCTAACAAAGACCGTAATGAATTTTCCAGAATTTTCCATAATTATGACAACATTGAAGGTTGTGCAATGTAACAGCAATATTTAGACTTATGGATGACACCCGTTCAATAAAATACGGAACGGTTCTGTATTTCACTGAAAGAATAAACGTTTTGTTTTAGAAATTATAGTTTCCAGATTTGATAATATTAATGACCTAAGGCTCATATTCCTGTGTGTTTATTATATTATAATTAAGTCAATGATTTGATATTTGATAGAGCAGTCTGACTGAACAGTGGTAGGCAGCAGCAGGCTTTTAAGCATTCATTCAAACAGCACTTTCCTGCGTTTGCCAGCAGCTCTTCGCAATGCTTGAGGCACCGCACTGTTTATGACTTCAAGCCTATCAACTCCCGAGATGAGGCTGGCAATACCATAGTGCCTATAAGAACATCCAATAGTCAAAGGTACATGAAATACAAATGGTAGAGAGAAATAATCCTTTAATTCCTTTAATAACTACAACCTAAAACGTCTTACCTGGGAATATTGAAGACTCATGTTAAAAGGAATCACCAGCTTTCATATGTTCTCATGTTCTGAGCAAGGAACTGAAACGTTAGCTTTTTTACATGGCACATATTTTACTTCTTTCTCCCACACTGTGTTTTTGCGTTATTTAAACCAAATTGAACAGGTTTCATTATTTATTTGATACTAAATTGATTTGTATTTATGTATTATATTAAGTTAAAACAAAAGTGTTCATTCAGTATTGTTGTAATTGTGATTATTACAAATAGATACACTGCTCAAAAAAATAAAGGGAACACTTAAACAACACAATGTAACTCCAAGTCAATCACACTTCTGTGAAATCAAACTGTCCACTTAGGAAGCAACACTGATTGACAATAAATTTCACATGCTGTTGTGCAAATGGAATAGACAACAGGTGGGAATTATAGGCAATTAGCAAGACACCCCCAATAAAGGAGTGGTTCTGCAGGTGGTGACCACAGACCACTTCTCAGTTCCTATGCTTCCTGGCTGATGTTTTGGTCACTTTTGAATGCTGGCGGTGCTTTCACTCTAGTGGTAGCATGAGACGGAGTCTACAACCCACACAAGTGGCTCAGGTAGTGCAGCTCTTCCAGGATGGCACATTAATGCGAGCTGTGGCAAGAAGGTTTGCTGTGTCTGTCAGCGTAGTGTCCAGAGCATGGAGGCGCTACCAGGAGACAGGCCAGTACATCAGGAGACGTGGAGGAGGCCGTAGGAGGGCAACAACCCAGCAGCAGGACTGCTACCTCCGCCTTTGTGCAAGGAGGAGCACTGCCAGAGCCCTGCAAAATGACCTCCAGCAGGCCACAAATGTGCATGTGTCTGCTCAAACGGTCAGAAACAGACTCCATGAGGGTGGTATGAGGGCCCGACGTCCACAGGTGGGGGTTGTGCTTACAGCCCAACACCGTGCAGGACGTTTGGCATTTGCCAGAGAACACCAAGATTGGCAAATTCGCCACTGGCGCCCTGTGCTCTTCACAGATGAAAGCAGGTTCACACTGAGCACGTGGAGAACGTTCTGCTGCCTGCAACATCCTCCAGCATGACTGGTTTGGCGGTGGGTCAGTCATGGTGTGGGGTGGCATTTCTTTGGGGGGCCGCACAGCCCTCCATGTGCTCGCCAAAGGTAGCCTGACTGCCATTAGGTACTGAGAGGAGATCATCAGACCCCTTGTGAGACCATATGCTGGTGCGGTTGGCCCTGGGTTCCTCCTAATGCAAGACAATGCTAGACCTCATGTGGCTGGAGTGTGTCAGCAGTTCCTGCAAGAGGAAGGCATTGATGCTATGGACTGGTCCGCCCGTTCCCCAGACCTGAATCCAATTGAGCACATCTGGGACATCATGTCTCGCTCCATCCACCAAAGCCACGTTGCACCACAGACTGTCCAGGCGGATTCTTTAGTCCAGGTCTGTGAGGAGATCCCTCAGGAGACCATCCGCCACCTCATCAGGAGCATGCCCAGGCATTGTAGGGAGGTCATACAGGCACATGGAGGCCACACACACTACTGAGCCTCATTTTGACTTGTTTTAAGGACATTACATCAAAGTTGGATCAGCCTGTAGTGTGGTTTTCCACTTTAATTTTGAGTGTGACTCCAAATCCAGACCTCCATGGGTTGATACATTTAATTTCCATTGATCATTTTTGTGTGATTTTGTTGTCAGCACATTCAACTATGTAAAGAAAAAACTATTTCATACGAATATTTCATTCATTCAGATCTAGGATGTGTTATTTTAGTGTTCCCTTTATTTTTTTGAGCAGTGTATATAAAAATCGGCCGATTAATCGGTATTGGCTTTTTATGGTCCTCCAAAAATCTGTATCGGTATCAGCGTTGAAAAATCATAATCGGTCGACCTCTACCCATGACCCTCATCCCCTCTGTGCTATAAGCCTGCCAAAACCTCTCTCCACAGGAGAGAAAAAGACAGAGAAAGAGACAGGCCACAGATGGTCTTGACTTTTCAGGATTACAAAATGACACTAACCGTCTTAACCCAATCTCCATACCCTCAGGGATATACTGGCTGTTCTGTAATACATGGAACTGAGTTACTGTGGTGGTGAAGGAGACTGTCTGGGACAAGGTTCTCTATTCTACCAGAGCCAGTATCTTTCCAGGGCAAGATATGACAACATTCTTCTTGCACTGCAAGAATGCATGTTGGGATTGTAATAAAATGCAATGATTACAGTATGACAAACACTCAAGACCATATCAATTCCTACAAACTCTCTCCCAGTCCTTTTTCTTTATCCCAGACACTACGGTGGCAGGTTGATGTATTAGAGCCCCCAGCCTCTGACAAAGATGTGCAGGGACCTATAGAGTCTCCTTTGTAGCTGTGATCCATCTGCCCTTGATTCAGAGCCAGAGAACAATCCCATACATCAGCTAGAGACAGCTCTCTCCCCCAGTCTGAATCTATTCCAGCTGTTTCAAATCTAACCAATCTACTGGATGATCTCCTCCAGGCCTGAAGGATTTTCATTGCTTTCCTCCCCCACCCATAAACCACTAAGTCCCACATCTGTTCAATCTACGGCCATCACGGAGGTCAGTTCATAACTAATCTCACAGACATATCCACAGTCGGTCTCCTCTGTTCTGGACCTCAGGCATCTCCCCTCCTCTCTCTCATTATCCGTCTCACCTTTGTTCTTCCCAACTCTAGACACACTGCGGTTAGATAACTGAGGCAGCCAGGGGCTGAGACGATCTCGACTGTGCACTGTGTGGTAATAATCACTGTCGGTAACGGGCCGTGCAGGAGAGAGAGAGAGGGAGGGGGGCGAGATAGAGGGGGGAGGTAAACTGTGCCCAAACCTTGCACCAGCCACAACACATCACCATCACCATTCTCCTCCTCTCTATTGTTCCACCTTTCTTCCCACTAGCTGCACCTACTCTCCAGACAAAATGGGGCAGCCGAGGGGGAAGGGCAATAGTACTTCAATGTTTAATGCTAACCAGGGTTGGGGTCAATTCCGTTTCAGTTCCAGTTAGATCAGAAAGTAAACCAAATTCCAATACCAATTCTAAATTTTGACTGGTCTACTTTTTGTCAATTCACACTCTTAAAAGCTGAGGTTAACGAGAAGGAAACGATACATATTTCATGAGGTATAAGAAAAGCACTTTTCATCATTTTACACTACCGGTGACTGCAGCAATCGAGGCACTCTGATTCGGCACTTTAAAAATGGGAGCTGTCAAAGAAAGTGCAGGGTACCCAAGCTTTCTGGCCGAGTCAAGCTGTCTCTGATCCACTTACAAGCGCAGTCAACCATTAACTTGTGACTAGAGGTCGACCGATTATGATTTTTCAACACCAATACCGATTATTGGAGGACCAATAAAAGCCGATACCGATTAATCGGCCAATTTTTTTATTTTATTTGTAATAATGACAATTACAATACAATACTGAATGAACACTTATTTTAACTTAATATAATACATCAATAACATCTATTTAGCCTCAAATAAATAATGAAACATGTTCAATTTGGTTTAAATAATGCAAAAACAAAGTGTTGGAGAAGAAAGTAAAAGTGCAAGATGTGCCATGTAAGAACGCTAATGTTTAAGTTCCTTGCTCAGAACATGAGAACATATGAAAGCTGGTGTTTCCTTTTAACATGAGACTTCAATATTCCCAGGTAAGAAGTTTTCGGTTGTAGTTATTATAGGAATTATAGGACTATTTCTCTCTATACCATTTGTATTTCATTAACCTTTGACTATTGGATGTTCTTATAGGCACTTTAGTATTGCCAGTGTAACAGTATAGCTTCCGTCCCTCTCCTCGCTCCTACCTGGGCTCGAACCAGAAACACAACGACAACAGCCACCCTCGAAGCAGCGTTACCCATGCTGAACAACGGGAACAACCACTCCAAGTCTCAGAGCGAGTGACGTTTGAAACGCTATTAGCGCGCACCCCGCTAACTAGCTAGCCATTTCACATCGGTTACACCAGCCTAATCTCGGGAGTTGATAGGCTTGAAGTCATAAACAGCTGCTGGCAAACGCACAAAAGTGCTGTTTGAATGAATGCTTACGAGCCTGCTGGTGCCTACCACCGCTCAGTCAGACTGCTCTATCAAATCATAGACTTAGTTATAACATGATAACACACAGAATTACGAGCCTTAGGTCATTAATATGGTCGAATCCGGAAACTATCATCTCAAAAATAAGACGTTTATTTTTTCAGTGAAATACGGAACCGTTCCATATTTTATCTAACGGGTGGCATCCTTAAGTCTAAATATTCCTGTTACATTGCACAACCTTCAATGTTATGTCATAATTACGTAAAATTCTGGCAAATTAGGCGGCCCAAACTGTTGCATATACACTGACTCTGCGTGCAATGAACGCAAGAGAAGTGACACAATTTCACCTGGTTAATATTGCCTGCTAACCTGGATTTCTTTTAGCTAAATATGCAGGTTTAAAAATATATACTTCTGTGTATTGATTTTAAGAACGGCATTGATGTTTATGGTTAGGAACAAATTGGAGCAACGATACGCACCGTATCGATTATATGCAACGCAGGACACGCTAGATAAACTAGTAATATCATCAACCATGTGTAGTTAACTAGTGATTATGATTGATTGATTGTTTGTTTTTTATAAGATAAGTTCAATGCTAGCTAGCAACTTACCTTGGCTTACCGCATTCGCGTAACAGGCAGTCTCCTCGTTGAGTGCAATGTAATCAGGTGGTTAGTGCGTTGGACTAGTTAATAACTGTAAGGTTGCAAGATTGAATGCCCCGAGCTGACAAGGTAAAAATCTGTCGTTCTGCCCCTGAACGAGGCAGTTAACCCACTGTTCCTAGGCCGTCATTGAAAGTAAGAATGTGTTCTTAACTGACTTGCCTAGTTAAATAAAGGTGTAAAAAGAAACAGCCAAATCTTTGTCCAAAAATCCTGATTTCCGATTGTTATGAAAACTTGAAATCGGCCCTAATTAATCGGATATTGCGAGATACATTTCAATAGAAGAGGAGGAAGACAAAGGAAGATAGAGTATAGAGGAATCGGAAGATAGGGAAAGAGGGGAAGAGTGTTTATGTTGCATAATTGATTCAGTACTGTTGTGTTAAGAAGGGCTCTGCTCCAGTCACCACTGTGAGGTTGATTAACTCAACCATGTTAGAGAGGCAGCCATTTACCACACCACTGACCAATTTCAACCTCACCCGCTCCCAACCACTCCATAGATTGATGAGACCTGTCATGTGTGTGTGTGATATGTGTGTGTGTGTGTGTGTGTGTTTGTATGTGAGACCAGTGCCCTAGAATCGCCCTATGCAGTCAGGTCCCACTGACTTCTTGTTGCAGAGCTCAGCATAGTATGACAGACAAGTGAGCCATGCAGTTGTTCATAATTAAGATACCTGCCAACCCAGTCTGGAAATAAGAGCCACAGAGTTAAGTCTCAACCCCTCAAGTATGTGCCAAACTCTTATTGAACCCCTGAACGCATCATGGCTTCATACCATTGCTTTCAGTAAAATAACTGGGCCAGTAGATGCAGGGGCGCAACTTTGGTTTTAGAAGTGAGGGGGACAACCTGGGCATCTGAAGCTAGTTTTATGCATTTCTACTAGGGCTGTCACCAACAAAAAATCTTGGTCAACGAAGATTAGTCTTTTCTTTCGACCAATTGATTGGATTAAATTTTAAAAACGTGCATTTTTCTATATATACACACACCCTATGTGTTTTAATAAAATCAACTACAGTTGAAGTCTTAAGTTTACATACACCTTAGCCAAATACATTTAAACTCAGTTTTCACAATTCCTGACATGTAATCCTAGTAAAAATTCCCTGTCTTAGGTCAGTTAGGATCACCACTTTATTTTAAGAATGTGAAATGTCAGAATATTAGTAGAGAGAATGATTTATTTCAGCTTTTATTTATTTCATCACATTCCCAGTGGGTCAGAAGTTAACATACACTCAATTAGTATTTGGTAGAATTGCCTTTAAATTGTGTAATTTGGGTCAAAAGTTTCGAGAAGCCTTTCACAAGCTTCCCACAATAAGTTGGGTGAAATTTGGCCCATTGCTCCTGACAGAGCTGGTGTAACGGAGTCAGGTTTGTAGGCCTTCTTGCTCGCACACGCTTTTTCAGTTCTGTCCACAAATTCTCTATGGGATTGAGGTCAGGGCATTGTGATAGCCACTCCAATACTTTGACTTAGTTGTCCTTAAGCTATATTGTCACAACTTTGGAAGTATGCTTGGGGCCATTGTCCATTTGGAAGACCCATTTGCGACCAAGCTGATGTCTTGAGATGTTGCTTCAATATATACACATACGTTTCCTTCCACATGATGCCATCTATTCTGTGAAGTGCACCAGTCCCTCCTGCAGCAATGCAACCCTGATGATGCTGCCACCCCCGTGCTTCACAGTTGGGATGGTGTTCTTCGGCTTGCAAGCCTCCCCCCTTTTCCTCCTAACATAACGATGGTCACAGTTCTATTTTTGTTTCATCAGACCAGAGGGCATTTCGCATTTCTCCAAAAAGTACGACCTTTGTCCCCATGTGCAGTTGCAAACCGTAGTCTGGCTTTTTTTATGGCAGTTTTGGAGCAGTGGGTATGTCCTTGCTGAGTGGCCTTTCAGGTTATGTTGATATAGGACTTGTTTTATTGTGGATACAGATACTTTTGTACCTGTGTCCTCCAGCATCTTCACAAGGTCCTTTGCTGTTGTTCTGAGATTTATTTGCACTTTTCGCACCAAAGTACATTCATCTCTAGGCAACACAACGCGTCTCCTTCCTGAGCGGTGTGACGGCTGCGTGGTCCCATGGTGTTTATACTTGCGTACTATTGTTTGTACAGATGAAAATGGTACCTTCAGGCATTTGGAAATTGCTCCCAAGGATGAACCAGACTTGTGGAGGTCTACAATTTTTTTTCTAAGGTCTTGGCTGATTTCATTAGATTTCCCTATGATGGTCAAGCAAAGAGGCACTGAGTTTGAAGATAGGCCTTGAAATACATCCACAGGTACACCTCCAATTGACTCAAATGATGTCAATTAGCCTAACAGATGCTTCTAAAGCCATGACATAATTTTCTGGAATTTTCCAAGCTGTTTAAAGGCACAGTCAATTTAGTGTATGTAAATTTCTGACCCACTGGAATTGTGATACAGTGAATTATAAGTGAAATAATCTTTCTGTAAACAATTGTTGGAAAAATTACTTGTGTCATCCACAAAGTAGATGTCCTAACTGACATGCCAAAACTATAGTTTGTTAACAAGAAATTTGTGGAGTGGTTGAAAAGCGAGTTTTAATGACTCCAACTACGTGTATGTAAACTTCTGACTTCAGCTGTATATGTACTGAACTTGTTTGATGCTTTAAGCAGACTTGATTGCCTAGCCAGAAAAAATGAAACGATTTATTTTCCTTGCTGCGCCCGCTTCGCAGAAGCTCCTGAAGTTGCCGGTAATAGGCTACACCAGCACTCGGCAACCTTTTCCATTTGGAGGGCCAATTTATCTTACCCTTTCTACCAATCTGCGTGCTAGTCATGATTTTCAAATGCACATTTTCATGGAACAGTTTAATTTCATTTATAAGTCTTTGAATCTCATAATCATTGTCTGTGGTTAATCTACATTCTATCTAAATCTAAATGAAAATGATAAAAATCTAAAAGTTACTTTTATTGCCATTGCCAACTATGTAAAAATAGCATACATAAAGCCAACACATAAAAACATTGCAGCCTGCAGGTAGAAAATATCCTGATAAAAATAAATATCCTATAAATCACATTGGCTACTCATGCCCTGTCTGCAACAAACTTGAAACATTGTATCAACTATCAACTGGGTCACCCAGAACTCATGCTAGCAAACTTGAAACATTGTATAAAATATTCTGGGCCCTTAGAGTTTCCTGCATCAGTGAGCTCAGGACAGACACAGCTGTAGGCCCTTTGTGCAAGGGATATGAAGTAATCAAGTATTTTATGACATTTCCACTGGATCAGAGCTTTACATTTTTCACTTTCATGTCAAGTGTTTATCGAAAGGGAAAGAGCTGGAAATATTGTTCAAATACATTGAGGAACTTTTGTCATTCTCAATTGATTCTAAAAATAGACTTTGTTTACTTGCTGTTTGAGGTGAAGAATAATTACTGGGAGAAGCTCCACAGCTCATTATAGGAACAGTTATGAGCCTATATTTGTGTGCAGGCCAGGTAGATTAGTCCTACTTCTATCAATATGCGTAACCAGGTGTGCATCCTTAGTTGACAGGAGCGTTTCAAACAAAAGACGATTAATACATTGACAAAACTCGTAAATGGAATGAAATAAAAACTTGTTTCTCACAAGTGTAGCATAGTTTGTGAGTTCACACATCCACTCTGAAAATCAGAACAATAAATGACTGTAATTAAAATATATTCAATGCATTAACAGAAATTACCGCAAACAAACATTGCAGATTAGAAATTATATGAATTAACGGTAAATGTAGACTACTACTGGCGATATATGTAATGGGGAATTGACAGACACAGCAAACAATGCACACAATGAAGTTCTGAAACAATGAATAACCATGAAATGGCTGGAGAGAGAGCATTCTGGAAAGTGACGTGCCTTGTGCATCTGAGCCACAATCCCCATATTCTTGGACCGTGCCATCCCAGCGGCCTCCTCAATGGATTAGTCCACTAAGACCGGCGTAAATCAGACCGGTGTCTCGTGTGCCAATGAAAAACATAGTCTATTTGCAACTGCTCGACTAAAAACATATCTTGGGTTTTCAATACAGACCCATTTTGTCATAAAGTATCCCATATAAGGCACCCAAACCTTATGAAAGTTGCACAGTATACCCTTAATCTTGTAATAAATCAAATCTAGTGATGCATAACTTGACATTTCTGCCATCCATTGTGACATTCTGGGACGATAACCAACCTTCAAATAATAGTTGCACATTTTGGGGAATATTCAGGGGTGGAAACTTTCCGTGGGAATTAACGGGAATATATGGGAATTTACGGTAATATATGGGAATTTACGGTAATATATGCAAATTACTATTAATACCATTTAAATGTAATGTTTTTTTGCATTGGATATATTTACCATATCATATGGAGACAGAAACATAAACCTTTAACATTATCATAAGTAGACATAATGTCAAGCCCTGACATTAGAAAGCTTTCATGTCTCTATTTTGGTTTGGTCAGGGTGTGATTTGGGTGGGCATTCTATGTTCTATTTTCTATGTTTTTGTATTTCTTTGTTTTGGCCGGGTATGGTTCTCAATCAGGGACAGCTGTCTATCGTTGTCTCTGATTGGGAATCATACTTAGGCAGCCTTTTTCCCTTTTGTGTTTGTGGGAAGTTGACTTTGTTAGGGGCACTATATCCCTGTTAAGCGTCACGGTCGTTTTTGTTATTTGTTGTGTTGTTGGCGACATTTATCTTAAATAAAAATAAATGTACGCTCACAACGCTGCGCTTTGGTCTTCCTTTAACGACGGCCGTGACAGAACGTCCCACCAACAAAGGACCAAGCAGCATGAAGAAAGGGACTCCTGGACATAGGAGGAGATCCTGGACGGTAAGGGATCCTGGAGGCAGGCTGGGGAGTATCGCCGTCCAAAGGAGGAAGTAAAGGCAGCGAAGGAGGAGCGGTGGCGATATGAGGAGGCAAACCATCGAAGCAGGCACAAGAGGCAGCCCCCCCAAAAATTTTGCACACGGGGAGATTGGTAGTCGGGTTATAGACCTGAGCCAACTCCCCGTGCTTACCGTGGTGAGCGAGTGACCGGGCAGGCACCTTGTTATGCGGGAAAGCGCACGGTGTCTCCGGTGCGCATGCACAGCCCGGTGCGCTCGGAGCCAGCTCTCCGCAAGTGCCACGCAAGAATGGGCATCCAGCCAGGGGGCGGATTGTGCCAACTCAGCGCTCTTGGTCTCCGGTGCGCCGTTTCGGCCCAGTGTATCCTGCGCCGGCTCTGCGCACTGTGTTTCCGGTGTGCTGCGACTGCTCAGTGCGTCCTATGCCTGCGCTCTGCCCGTGCCGGGCTAAAGTGGGCATTCAGCCAAAAGGAGAGGTGCACGTGTTAAGCACCAGATCTCCAGTGCTCCCCCACAGCCCGGTTCACCTGTGCCTGTGCTCGGGAGGTGCCGGGCTAAAGTGGGCATTCAGCCTGAAAGAGTGGTGCCAGGGATAAGCTCCAGATCTCCAGTGCTCCCCCACAGCCCGGTTCATCCTGTGCCTGCTCCCAGAACCAGGCTGCCTATACGTCTCCTCCCATCAGTGATGATCCACAGTCCGGATCCGCAACGAGGATCCCCAGTCCGGGGCCCGCAATGAGGGTCCCCAGTCCGGGGCACACAGCGAGGTTCCCCAGTCCGGGGCACGCAATGAGGTTCCCCAGTCCGTGGCCCGTAACGAGGTTCCCCAGTCCGGGGCACGCAGCGAGGTTCCCCAGTCCGGGGCCCGCAGCAAGGTTCTCCAGTCCGGGGCCAGCAGCGAGGTTCCCCAGTCCGGGGCACGTAACGAGGTTCCCCAGTCCGGGGCACGCAGCGAGGGTCCCCAGTCCGGGGCCCCCAACGAGGGTTCCCAGTCAGGGGCCCACAATGAGGGTCCCCAGTCCGGGGTCGGCAACGGGGGTCCCCGCACCAGTGGTGCCACCAAATTGGGGTGAGCCAGAGTGGAGCGGGGTCTATGTCCCGCACCAGAGCCGCCATCGTGGATAGATGCCCACCCAGACCCTCCCCTATAGGTTCAGGGATACTGTCACGCCCTGACGACGGCCATTCTTCCATTGAGTCAAAAAAACTTCTAATTTGAGGAGGACTATGAGCTGTTGCTATCGATAAGGTGTCTGATTCATAATTTTCACCTCAAATAGAAGTAGAGGAACTTTTGTCAGAGGTTGCTTGTTGTGAGTGCTGATGAAACTTTATGCACGTGGCCAGATGATTCTGTATGTTTTTTGCATTCTTCACATATGATTTGCCGCAATATTTGCAAATGTACACAGCTTTTCCTTCTACATTAACTGCAGTGAAATGTCTCCACACGTCAGATAGTGCCCGTGACATTATCTTGGAAAGATTAGATAAAAATGGTAAAAAAAACAAATACAATTCCATGTACAGATAAATAGTTAAGCAGTTAGATTAAACAACTCCTTTGTAAGATAAACGTTTTAAAATTAAACATGTATGGAAACAGGTGAATTAACACTCCTCAGTTAGCAGGCTCAAACAAGCTAAAACCCACATGGTAGCAAAAACTAACTAGCAGAAATTGTTAACAAGTTCGAAATGATTTAAACACACTTTGCTGTAGGCTACTACTTACTAGTTAACAAAAAATAATGTATGTCATATAAAATATATTCACCCCACCCAGTATTGTAATCAAAACTTACCAGAAAGCATGTAGTCCTTGGCTCAGACAGTGCAGTAGTGTGGGCTCAATAGCATCTCATTAATGTGCAAGATCTTGAGAATCAGATGTACATGTGATGGAAGAGTGCACTGCACATGTGGTGGAAGAATGCACTGTGCATGCAGAGGGTTGCAATTCTATTTAATTGGGGATAGTTTAACCAAAATATGTCACAAGACCTAGAATTGCCTTATGTGTATCCCACAAAAAAAGTTCACTGTTATAAGCTAACTTTTTTGATTAATTTAAGCAAAATTCCCAAAATTCCCAGGCTTAACTTCCCATGGAAAGATTCCGACCCTTTGCAACCCTACTTTCAATTAATAGCAATGCATTTCTTAGCCGCTACAAATGCTAGGTTATACAGTTTCTTCTGATAACAGTCTCCAGTATCAACATTTCCAAGCAAACAAAAACAGGGAGAAGGGAGAATCTGTAGACATGCTGAGATAAAAGAACATACTCTTTGCCAGAATTCAGCCAGCCTTCACAAGATCCTAACATATGCAAATATGTCCCCTTCTGTGTTTTTTTTATATTTCAATGTGTGGGGGGGGGGGGGGGGGGTGTTATGTCCCCCCGTCCCCAGTGAAAGTTGCGCCGCTGAGTAGATGTGCGAAACGTAGACAGAGGAACTCATACAATCCAATATCCTCAAACTTAGAATATCTTCCTTTTTCCATAAGGGAACTTCATTTGTGTTGTCAGGGGCATTAACATACAGTGGGGCAAAAAAGTATTTAGTCAGCCACCAATTGTGCAAGTTCTCCCACTTAGAATGATGAGAGAGGCCTGTAATTGTCATCATAGATACACTTCAACTATGACAGACAAAATGAGAAAAGAAATCCAGAATATCACATTGTAGGATTTTTAATTTATTTATTTGCAAATGATGGTGGAAAATAAGTATTTGGTCAATAACAAAAGTTTATCTCAATACTTTGTTATATACCCTTTGTTGGCAATGACAGAGGTCAAACGTTTTCTGTAAGTCTTCACAAGGTTTTCACACACTGTTGCTGGTATTTTGGCCCATTCCTCCATGCAGATCTCCTCTAGAGCAGTGATGTTTTGGGGCTGTTGCTGGGCAACACTCCAGGACCTTGAAATGCTTCTTACAAAGCCACTCCTTCGTTACCCGGGCGGTGTGTTTGGGATCATTGTCATGCTGAAAGACCCAGCCACGTTTCATCTTCAATGCCCTTGCTGATGGAAGGAGGTTTTCACTCAAAATCTCACAATACATGGCCCCATTCATTCTTTCCTTGACACGGATCAGTCGTCCTGGTCCCTTTGTAGAAAAACAGCCCCAAATCATGATGTTTCCACCCCCATGCTTCACAGTAGGTATAGTGTTCTTTGGATGCAACTCAGCATTCTTTGTCCTCCAAATACGACAAGTTGAGTTTTTACCAAAAAGTTATATTTTGGTTTCATCTGACCATATGACATTCTCCCAATCTTCTTCTGGATCCTCCAAATGCCCTCTAGCAAACTTCAGACGGGCCTGGACATGTACTGGCTTAAGCAGGGGGACACGTCTGGCACTGCAGGATTTGAG
Source organism: Oncorhynchus mykiss (assembly GCF_057628025.1). Lineage (NCBI taxonomy): Eukaryota > Metazoa > Chordata > Actinopteri > Salmoniformes > Salmonidae > Oncorhynchus > Oncorhynchus mykiss. The sequence goes on from NC_143023.1 coordinate 30,583,583, forward strand.
TCCCTGGCGGCGTAGTGTGTTACTGGTGGTAGGCTTTGTTACTTTGGCCCCAGCTCTCTGCAGGTCATTCACTAGGTCCCCCCGTGTGGTTCTGGGATTTTTGCTCACCGTTCTTGTGATCATTTTGACCCCACGGGGTGAGATCTTGCGTGGAGCCCCAGATCGAGGGAGATTATCAGTGGTCTTGTATGTCTTCCATTTCCCAATAATTGCTCCCACAGTTGATTTCTTCAAACCAAGCTGCTTACCTATTGCAGATTCAGTCTTTCAAGCCTGGTGCAGGTCTACAATTTTGTTTCTGGTGTCCTTTGACAGCTCTTTGGTCTTGGCCATAGTGGAGTTTGGATTGTGACTGTTTGAGGTTGTGGACAGGTGTCTTTTATACTGATAACAAGTTCAAACAGGTGCCATTAATACAGGTAACGAGTGGAGGACAGAGTAGCCTCTTAAAGAAGAAGTTACAGGTCTGTGAGAGCCAGAAATCTTGCTTATTTGTAGGTGACCAAATACTTATTTTCCACTATCATTTGCAAATAAATTAATTAAAAAAATCATTTTTTTTTCTCATTTTGTCTGTCATAGTTGAAGTGTACCTATGATGAAAATGACAGGCCTCTCTCATCTTTTTAAGTGGGAGAACTTGCACAATTGGTGGCTGACTAAATACTTTTTTGCCCCACTGTAAATCACAACCTCACAAAGCTGCATTCTCATTAAGAAGCCATATAGAGGTTGCCTGAATGAGAGGAACAAAGCAGAGCCAAGAACACCACAGGGAACAAAATAAAAGAAGAAGTGAAGAACGGTTGGTCTTTAAAAACCTTTTCACGTCTGGTTTGGTCCCAGCAATTCCTCTCTGACTGTTTACAGCTGCAGGGCTCTTATCTAGATGAGCAGGTGGAAGCAGCTCTCCTCTAACAATAACTACGGCTTTGCAGAAAAGGGAACCAAGATCACAGCTTCACACAGAGCCACTTCCCCCCTCCCCAGTATTTAGAAATTATGTGGTAGTCAACCTGGTATCAAAGAGTATTCAATGGTGCTGGTTGTAATGAATCTCAATTAAACTAGGCAAATAGAATGTGAACTAGGCAAATAGAATGTGAACTAGGCAAATAGAATGTGAACTAGGCAAATAGAATGTGAACTAGGCAAATAGAATGTGAACCAGGCAAATAGAATGTGAACTAGGCAAATAGAATGTGAACTAGGCAAATAGAATGTGAACTAGGCAAATAGAATGTGAACTAGGCAAATAAAGCGTTTCCAATAAATAAAAGATGTTGGACTGTTTCTTAGATCAATATGAGCAGAGACCCCCAGCCCGTAGTCCCCCTGTCCACCCAGTGGTGTCTCACCTGTCTGGCCACTCTCCGGGCCTCCCAGTAGGGTTTGGACTCCTCCACCGCCTTCCCAATCTTCTTGACCAGCTCATCCAGCTTCACCGTGGCCTCAACCAGCACTGTGCGGAACTTCTGCCTGGCATCCTGGAGAGAAACAGGGAGAAAGGGTTAACTAGGACTCTAGTGAACTTCCAGCACTTTGTTTGCTATGAATGTTCACAAAGGTCATAGAAGACTCAACACTCATCTCGATGTTAAGGTGATGACATCCTTACGTCATTGTTCTTAACCATTTAACCAACCACAGTTAACAATTCACAGCAAATATTAAGTTAGACGCAACAGGATTTCACAAAACCAGAGTATTCAGTCAGACTCTTAAGGTAATTAAATACATTTTGATGTACGGGTCGGGGCTCCCCCTCTTTCGATTATAAGAATTGAAAAGGCCAGTGTCCTAAAATTGCATTAGTCTGTTATCAAGTTAACAGGGGCAGCTATGTCGATGTAACCTTCAGACAGAAGCAAACAGGCAATTAACAAATAAATGGCTATATGGAAATGATCATAGGAAATAGCCTTTTATGCGACACACCATCAGCTACTGTTAATGTTTATTCATCCGTCATGGTGGTCAGATGTAAAAGCCCCCAGCAAAGCAGGCTGATAAAGCCAATAACAGGCCTCCATTCAATCATATCAAAACCTAATCTAATCTAGTCCAAAACATGAATTCGCCTTGAAACCGTTTTAGATAAAGCAGTGTGACGTCCAGAAGGAGACATCATGGTGGACAGAAAACAAAAACAAGCATGAAAACAGATTCCTGGAGATGTCAGTGTGGAAAAAATATATTGCACTTATGCAATAAGTTTATTGGACTTTTTTCAATTCTTTGAAAGGTTAAATATGTAAAGAGACTTTATATGAATCTGCACCAGTGTTCTGGACTAAGATATCCTTCCTATTACCATTTGAAATCTGAGGGATAGAAGGCCAATTGTGAGAACAGGGCAGGGACACACTTCCTGTGACATCATCACTCATCTTGCAACAAGCTGGCATCTGAGGACAAACACCATGTCCGAAAACAACCCCTAGCCCCTGAACCCTAGGCCCTGAACCCTAGGCCCTGAACCCTAGCCCCTGAACCCTAGCCCCTGAACCCTAGCCCCTGAATCCTAGCCCCTGAACCCTAGCCCCTGAACCCTAGCTCTTGAACCCTAGCTCCTGAACCCTAGCTCCTGAACCCTAGCTCCTGAACCCTAGCTCCTGAACCCTAGCTCCTGAACCCTAGCCCCTGAACCCTAGCCCCTGAACCCTAGCCCCTGAACCCTAGCCCCTGAACCCTAGCTCTTGAACCCTAGCTCCTGAACCCTAGCTCCTGAACCCTAGCCCCTGAACCCTAGCTCTTGAACCCTAGCTCCTGAACCCTAGCTCCTTCCCATTCAGTGTGTATGCAGATCAAGGAACCAAATACAGTGATGGCTCCACCACCACTGTTTGCCATTTGCTACACCTTGGTACTTGCTGTTCAGCTGGCCCAACATGTTTGTTTACTGTACTCTGTCAGACTGGAATTCTGCCGCGGTTATCAGATACCTGCCATCCTGGAGAGAAAAACAGCCACCCAACCTCCTGCATAGCAAGAGGCCACTGCCGGGGAGGCACCATGCATTATTTCAGTCTCAGAACAACAAGGGGGAGTTGTTGGGTATGAAAAATGTACAATGTGTGTGAACAGGCCATGTAAACCATCAATTTCTCAATAGAGAAAATTCAGAGGATGGGGTCCTTCCTTGCTCCATCTCTCCTCGTAATGCATTTCCTCCCCCACTCTCTCCCTATACTCTATCCCCTTTTTTTCTGTTCTCGTTTCCACCATCTCCCTCTTGTTCTCCTCTAGCTGATACAGCAGAGGTTACAGTACAGTCTCTCTGTCCCTCACACCTCAGAGGTTACAGTACAGTGCAGTCTCTCTGTCCCTCACACCTCAGAGGTTACAGTACAGTGCAGTCTCTCCGTCCCTCACACATCAGGGTCGAGCAGAGCGTTGCTTTTGTGACGCATTTCATCTCCTCTGTCACAGCCTCCTCATACACTGAACACCATCTAAAACACACAGTGGTAAACCTAAAAATACTCAAATTCAATCCAATCCATGTGGGTAACTGTATTGCCCTTCACCCAGCTACAGCTTATTCAACTTGGATGTTGATATTGATATTAATGAAAGGTCTCTGAATGCAATAAACAAAATGCTCACAGATGTTATGGAAATACAGCCATTGTTCTGCTTTTCCCCTTGTCACAAAAGCAGTCACACGTGCTCCTTGACGTTATCAATACAAACCCTACAGCCAATGGTCCATTACCAGGGCATGATGACAGGCCTACATCCACTGGGCTCTGCTGCTGGCGATCCGCCTCACTCCATCAACACTTTGAGACATTCATTTTGTTTACAGATTGGTGGAGCCACCGGTAAGGACTCACGTCCATGTCAAATAGACACGCTTCCCCGATTGGCGCACCGTTGAATCCAACGGCAGACAGCTGTGCACTGAGAGACCACATCAAACTGGGTCTACAAATAAACAGATTCAACCATGATCCTCTGACTCAACAACAACACAGAGGGGGTATAATCGGAACTCAAAAAACAAGTAAATATTCCACAAGCACTCATTGAACCTCAAGATCAATGGAAACATTGTACTTTAAGTTATTTATGCTGATCAAGTCAGTGAGGATCCAGTAACATTAGAAATGACAGGTATTTTATAGACTGAATGCCTTTGACCCAAACGGATTTCCTAAAGACACTTTTACCTTAATACAGTTCCAAAACGGTATATGACTGACAGCGTTGTGTGCTACTACTTTACTGACATTCAACAGCATGCAAAGATCAACATTCTGCAACATAAACCACCTCAATGACCTGAACAGATCATCTTTCATATGCAGAGGTCAATGTCTAATGGTTGAAAGGAATTATTTGATAGTGGGTCACCTTGTAATTGTCAATCAGTGTCAGCCATGTGGTGCACTTTGGAGGGAAAATGTATGTCAAACTTGAAAGTGTGTGTGTGTGTGTGTGTGTGTGTGTGTGTGTGTGTGTGTGTGTGTGTGTGTGTGTGTGTGTGTGTGTGTACTGTTTTACCTCCAGTTGTGTCTCACATCTATTGATGTCGTCTGTAGACTGGTTGAGTTTCTCCAGTTCTCCCTGTAAGAAAGAGAGCAAAGGACAATATTGAGCAACACCAAGAGAAAGGAACAGTATCTGGGAAGTCTGCAACATCTGTAATGTGTTACACGTCTATGAAATACTAGACTGAACAATAGAAGTTGGCCGGAGTGATGGTTTGAACAAACACAAGAATCAGCTACTATCTTGATTTATGGATATATTAAATGCACATAGCTTTTAAGGTTAAACAGTGTTATTTTTCAACCAATGAATAGCCTAATACACAGCAGAAAGTATATTCAGATGAACATGCTATTTGAGTGTCAGGTTGGCTAAAACATAGCCCATCATAAACATAACCAGTAGGCCTACATCGCAACTAAGTCAGGTGCAATACAGACATTTTGTTCAAGGTAGACAGACACTCTTGATAAATCAATAAATAACATTTTTTTTAAACAATTTGACCGCAAATCAGGCAGACTTTCTGCCAGTGATAATACATACTCTTAAAATGTCCATTGGATAGTGAACGTATCAAATGCAGTTAAATGAATTGATTGGTTAGCCTCAATTGAAACAAAGAGCAATTGTTATTATAACGTACCTGAATTCTAGGGTCCACCTCCTCTTCTTCGTATTCCGAATCTTCGTCAGACCTATTTTCCTTCTCCAAATGGTCCATTCTGGATGATAAAGCTGTGTGCTGTCGGAGCGAACAAAGCCAATTTCCAAGAAACGCTCTAACAGCGACACGGGAATTTCCAGAACACTTTCAATCACACTGCAACGTTGGCAATGATAAAAACGATTTTTGAAATATGTATAATCAAGGCGATATACAGGTAATTGAAAGACAAAAGAGTGATAATCGTCATGTATGTCAATTGACTGAGCAGCGCTCTGTCTGCGTCCAATACACTGAGCAAGTGATGATGAAATGACTTGTGTACGAGTATCTACAGCGTAACGTTACGCCCCTTCTGCTGTCCAAACCGATGCATTTATAGATGTATGTACCATCAGACTACTTACTATGTGGTAAAACAGTTATAACAAGCTGAATATACCATTTGGGAAGCTCAATACCTTTTTTATAAATGCCAATAATAATATATTTATTCCCACAATAAAATGTTCCAGATTTCAGATAATAATGAATGGTATTGGTATTTAATGAATACCCTCAGATATTCAGTTCCCCTGCATTCCACAAATGCCAGTTAGCCATACCCGACCAGATACCCTCTTTGTATTAGTCATCTCCAAAATACCACATACTCTCTATTCTAGATTCACCTTTTCCAATTCTCAGATACCATATACTGTGTACTCATAACATAAGTAGCCCAGTGCTGAGCAGCGTAACACCATAAGCAATGCATGATACAGTAAATGAATGGGGGGGATGTCTTATAGATTAAACATGCTATGTTGGTCTGTTAGGTCTGGATTCAAAGAAATAAGAGTTCAAGAACAATCTGATGATGTAGCATTCATAGATCTAGAATTATATTCATATGGTATCATGCACGTCCGTTGTAGATAAATACTCACCCCAAGTCATATCAATATGGGAAATGGCCTATATAATCAAAACCTTATGTTATATTGATTTAGCGTTTTATAACAATTCCTTCAAGTTGAAATTATACCCATAATAAGGCACATTTATGTTCTAAAATCATATTAAAATGCATTATTTAAAGCAACACGATCTGTGTTTCAGAAGTTGAGATGCTGTTGTGTAAAAACCCACACCAATCATGTTAGACAGGAATCATTTGGGATTTTTTACATCTGAGTGGAACTGTCCCCTTTTTTCATGGACATTTTTTTATCTAAATCTTTTTAAATCTCACTTTCTCTCAATCTAAGGTAATGGAATGCCCGATATGTAAATGTAATGTGTAGGTGGTAATGTTATAAAGAGTTTGTGAAGCGACAGAGGCTTTGAATGACACATATCAGTGCTATTGCTTGACATTAGAACATAAGGCTTGGTTGTCATTCAACTACCATTAGAATGTTTGATTTCCAGATATTTTACTGCAGTGCACTATGATGACAAGACAGACCTATCAAAGCTATTGAGCCCATACAATCTAATCAGGTTCACTTCTTGTTAGCTGTGTTTGTCCCATCCTGATTCAGACACCATGTGACCCAGATATAGTAAATATGATTAGATAGGCAAATAGCACCCATTCACATCATCAGTGAAGGACCCTTATCCTGACACAGTTCTGCTCAACAGACCATTTTGTTTGTTAACCTCAGCATATAAGAGGTCCTTATCGGTGCTGCAGTGCGTGATTAGACAGCCGTGGATAGTAAGGTGACCTACAGTACGTAAGTACAGGGTACTCAGACATGGTGCTGCCTTTAGGGCTGTTCCCATAGCTAGGACAGGAGGATAGCATCTCTGCAGTGTGGGACTACATCCAGGTATTACACCCTCTTTTTCTCCCACACATACAAACACACACCACTTGGACCTGTATTCACACAGGTAGTGTCAACACAAACACACACCTCTTGGACCTGTATTCACACAGGTAGTGTCAACACAAACACACACCTCTTGGACCTGTATTCACACAGGTACAGTCAACACAAACACACACCTCTTGGACCTGTATTAACACAGGTACAGTCAACACAAACACACACCTCTTGGACCTGTATTCACACAGGTACAGTCAACACAAACACAGGTGCCTACTTACTCCTTCTATCGCTCTCTTTTTCTCTCCCTCTCTCATACCCACATCCAGACACCCTTGTTTTCATTCCCATCAGAGGGGAAAAGAGAGAAGCAGAGGATGGCTGGCAAGCAGACAGGCAGATTGAGGGGGGTGATTGTTTTGACAGTTATGTAACTCAGACTGTCTGGCTGCTCACCTTAAAACCAGCGGACAGACCAGCTAGAGCGGGCCTGTCAGAACTCCAGTTCACTGACAGTGTTAACAACGAGACACGGCGACGGGAGGAAGCAGATCAACCAGTCAGGAAAACCTCAATGACTTTTCCCACAGCGCTCCAATCTGATTGGGTCGTGTCCTGTTTGGAAAACCGTCTTGGAATACATCCGCTACCCATTCACCGACAGAGAATAACATGCCTCATTTAGGAGGATCACATATATTGTATACAGCCCAGTAGGATGGCAGTGATCAGGCGGGGAGTGGGAGTATGCAGTATATCAAGAACCAATGTGAAATCAAGATTAGTATTTCAATAGGCATTCATAACTACATAGACAACAGTGTTTCTCCAATACTTTTTTAAAACCATAAGCCCCAAAAAGTCACATCTAGGACTGTGAACACATGTATTTCTTTATTTTACTGAAATCAAAATAAGTCAATATCATTAAGATCCCTTCCTAGGTAATTATACAGGAAACGGTGTACTAACCTTATCTCCCAAGCCTATAGCTTCCCACATTACATCACTGTAACTACTATCAAAAGCACAAGGTCATCTACAGCAGTCAGCATGTTGTCCACCCAATGGAATTAGTCTGAATAACAGGATATGTCAAACCCCTCCAGATATAGAGTACTAGAAGGCTATGAGCTCTTGTGGAGCAGAGCTGACCTCAGCCGGAGCCTGTGCCTGTGCGAGAGTCTTTTCTACAGGAAGTGCCCTCTCTATAAAGGAAAAGACACAGCAAAATAAGAGAGGCGGATCTTGGCATGGTCCTGTTTAGTAGGGCGGAACGTTCACAACATTGAGGAGAGAGATGGATTGTGTAGAACGGACAACGCTGATAGATATGTACTATATTTGATCTCTGAGACACACTGAACATTCTGCCCAATTGAATAAGAAGAGAGTGAAAAAGAGAGGGGGCGAGAAATATGTAATCATACGCTACAATCCCTCCTATCACATTCCTCTTATGCAATATCATCACACTCATGGGGGCTCCCCTTCACAAAACATTCCAGGTGCCTATAGCATCTTCATATACAAAGGATCCCAAGGGCTGATAAGGAACAGAGTGCTGTAAATGTTTAGAGAAAAAAATGCTAAGTGTTATAGAGAGTAGAGAGTGAATGTGGACTGGATTACATTAAGAGAACATTGTTGTCAATGTCTCAATAATGATTCCCCAAGACCATCAGTAAGACCCCTCGTCACGCAATAGAAAGACGGGCGCCACTTGTTTATGTGTGTGTGTACAGGACGGATCAGGGTGTGTACCTGTGTCACGAATGTTATAATGGTGACAGGTGATTAGTAATGAGTGATGATGGGGACCTTGAATAGGACTGGGAGCACCTGTGTACTCCCTCAACGACTCATTGTGTTGCTATAGACTTCCTATGGACAGGATATGGAAATGGCGGGTACTGTGCTTATTCACTATCCACTTGGGAACACACTGGTTGAACCCATGTTGTTTCCACGTCATTTCATTGAACCTGGAATAGACGTTGAATTGAGTTCTGCACCCAGTGGGTAGGGTCGGTCTGACCTGAGCACTGCACTGATTATCTGATCTATAAATCAACCCCATTTCTAAACAAATGATAGATCTCTGTCAGAGATGAATGTCAGTGAAACTGTGCAAAGCCTTTCTCAGACTAATCTCTTGTGGACAGATATTAACATGGGCTCCCGAGTGGCGCAGCGGTCTATGGCACTGCACCTCAGTGCTAAAGGTTGTCACTACAGTCCCTGGTTTGATTCCAGGCTGAATCACATCCGGCTGTGATTGGGAGCCCCATAGTGTGGCGCACAATTGGCCCAGGTTTAGCCGGGTTAGGCCGTCATTGTAAACACTTTGGTTCTGGGTTGCCGAAAGGATGCCCAAACCCACGTGAACCTACCTGGTGATATAAAGAACCCTTTTAAAACGGCAGTGCTTTGCCATCATCTACTGAATCAGTAAACCCAGAACAGGCTATAAAAAGCCAGAAGGGAGCTAGCCTTTGAGCCCCAAGTGTCAGCAGACAGTGTCTGGTGGGGTTGTGGCATTTCACTGAATGTCAGACTCCTCATGTACTGCGGATCCAGCTTCCCTCACGTTCCTGATGATGTGAGAGGAGTGAAAGGTGTTCCCTTGTCTCATCTCCCAAAGGTGACATGACACAAACCCACACTGACCCAGTCTACTGCTGGAAAGGGCAAACGCGTGGTGGGGTCAGTTCCACATGAAAAAATACACACAAAAAACCTGCACGTGCACCTGCACATACACACACACACACGCCCAGACAGGATAAGCACCTGTAGAGGTTTTTGAAAAGGTTACATGTGATTAAAAATTCAGTTGCTTGCTGCTGACTCATCCTACTACAGGGTCAGGGGTCACTTTGTGGTGTCACAGAAGGGTGGATTTGGAGGGGGGACAGAAAAAAAAGAGGTGGTCTCAAAATCTAATCCAGATGCTCGTTGTTCAGTGCCTAAAGACATAAAAGCAGAGGTATTCTCGTAGTGGTAACTTAAACATCTCAGGATCTGTTACTGTTGCACTAAAACAAATCCTGCCCACTCAGAATCATTAGGTGCATATTCTCAGACACCAAGAACTCAAATCTTGCATAATTGTGTCAGATATGTTGCATGCATCTGTCCACCAGAGATTGTTAGGTGCAAGATATCTACATTAAAACATCACTTTTACATTTTTAGAAGTCAACATGGGTTTGCCAACTATGCACATTGTGTATGAATGCTAGGTAAACATGATCACCTGGAAATATAAAACAAATTGAGCAGGATAGAAAATGAGACAATATGTATTTCGACTAACCAAGGAGAATTTGATGTTACATCTTTTTTTTACAGGTTTTGTTGCCCCCTTGTGGTAAAAAAAAATGTATTACATGATTGGAAAAGTTGGCAGCAAAGAATAGTATTGGAACTTTAACAACTCTGAAACTACACAACCAAACCATTCTCTCTAAGAAATTCTCCATCATATACACATATAGTTGTATCACTGGTGTAAAGTAACTAAGTACAAATACTTTGAAGTACTACTTAAGTCGTTTTTTGGGGTATTTGTACTTTCCAACTTCAATTTTGTTTTACAACTTTTACATTCCTTAAGAAAATATGTACTTTTTACTCCTATACATTTTCCCTGAAACACAAAAGTACTCGTTACATTTCAAATGCTTAGCATGAAAAGCAGGAAAATGGTCAAATTGACATACTTATCAAGAGAACACACAGTCATCTCTACTGCCTCTGATCTGGCAGACTCACTAAACACAAATGCTTTGTTTGTAAATGATGTCTGTGTTGGAGTGTGCCCCTGGCTATCAGTAAATAAAACATAAATTGTGCTTTCTGGTTTGCTTAATATAAGGTATTTGAAATGATGAATAGCAATTACATTTACTTTTGATTTACTATTTAAAACCACACCATTTTTGACTTTTACTCAAGTAGTAATTTAGTGGGTGACTTTTACCGGAGTCATTTTCTATTAAGGCATCTTTACTTTTACTCAAGTACGACAATTGGGTACTTTTTCCACCAGTTTTATTAATAAAAAAGCATATTCAAACAAACGGCACTTAATCAGCAATACGGCAGTGTAGGCTTTTGTCCAATGATCCATTTATATATGAAGGTCTCAGTCCATTTGTGCCTTTGAAGGTTTCTTTGAAGGTTTTGAGGAAAGGGACTTCAGGAGCCCTGTAATTGGTCTGGCCTTCAGAACTTGCTTTGAAGGAACACCCTGGGCACACAAAGCCCCTCCTTCTTATTGACCGTTTCTCGTAGCACGTACTCATTGGTTACACTCTCGAACCCCGCCCCTCTGAACAGGTCTGCTAGGAGCTCTGAAACACAGACAGTTCAGATTTGGTATTTTATTAGGATCCCCATTAGCTGTTGCAAAAGCAGCAGATACTCTTCCTGGGTTCCACACAAAACATGAAACAACATAATACAGAACATTAATAGACAACAACAGCTCAAGGGCAGAACTACATTAAAATAAGAATAAAGGCACACACAGCCTACATATCAATACATACACACAAACTCAGTCAAATAGGGGAAAGGTTGCATTATCTGTTTTTTGAAACCAGATTTGCTGTTTATTTGAGTAATATGAGAAGAAACGGAGTTCCATGCAATAATGGCTCTATATAATACTGTACGCTTTCTTGAATTTGTTCTGTATTTGGGGACTGTGAAAAGAACCCTGGTCGCATGTCTGGTGGGGTAAATGTGTGTGTCAGAGCTGTGTGTAAGTTGACTATGCAAATCATTTGGAATTTTCAATACATTCATATTTCTTATAAAAAGAAGAAGTGATGCAGTCAGTCTCTCCTCAACTCTTAGCCAAGAGAGACTGGCATGTATAGGATTTATATCATCCCTCTGATTAAAATGAAGAGCAAGATGTGCCTCTCTGTTCTGGGCCAGCTGCTGTTTAACTAGGTCTTTCCTTGCAGCACTGGGCAATAATCAAGATTAGACAATAATCAAGATTAAAAATGTATAAACAGAGAATGAGTCCCATAGAAGAGACTGCTTGTGCGTAATTCGAAAAGACAATAAAGAAAGACAAAAAAAAACTAAAATAACTACTATGAGGGAAAATGTAGGAGAGGAAAGAGAAAGAGGAATGGACTGACCTTTGGAAAATAAATAAGACCTGGTGCCATCCTGTCTGACGTAGAAGTTCTCTCCCAGTTTGTTTCCCGCCTTAAACCTCATCATGGCGTGGTCATACAGGCCATAGTCCTTGAACAGTATGATGCCCCCTGGCTTCAGGACCTGACACGGAGAACGTCAATTCAGTCACAAGTTATTTTGAGGGTGTTTAAAGTGTTTACTGCAGTTTCATCCTTTTCCTCAGCCCTGTCTCACCCTGTAAATGTTGTCCAGAGCCTGCTGCATCTTGTTTGGGTGGATAGCTGAGAGGACAAATATGAGCGTGGCTACATCCACACTGCCCACTGGGACATTACCCCTCAGGTCATCCTTTGTCAGGTCACACTGGAACACACTGCAGTGCTCAGTGCAGTACAGGGAGTGTTCCTGAGGACAAAATGAAAATGACACTGGATATCAGTGTTGTTTTGTTAAAAGTGCCACTGGCTCTGGATCATCAGTGGTACATCTTCTTACCTTCACAAACTCCACAGCTCGTGGTGAGAAGTCACAGGCATAGACAAAGATGTTGAGGTCTTCCTCCAGTAGTGGGAAGATGAAGTTCCCAACCCCACAGCCAGCTTCAAGCAGGACCAGCTTCTGGACTTCAAACTGAGAGAAAAAAATGTATTGGGATGCACCCCTAGTAGGGAACCTAACAACTTCCTACGCCATCTTCTTACCTCAAGGCACACTTTTAGTTCTTCAAACTCTCTGGTGGTCCAATGCCTATCCTTGAAAAAGTTTGTTGTGTTCCTTTTGTAAAACAAGTCCCAGTTTTTCTGTGCCTCCTTTTCCAACTTCATCTGCTTGAAGTCAGACACCAAAGTCTGGTCACCTGTCAGTTTCTCCATCTCTTTCTCATTCAAAGTCCTGCCAGTAGATGTTTTGCTTTGGACAGGTGGGATAAGACATGGCAACACGTCTTTGGGTTCCTCTCCAGGAAGTACAACATTGGAGGTGTCGTCTTGCTTTGATAGTGCCATAACTTGCACTACTGTAGTTTACGATAGTAGCTTATAGCAGCACTTCCTTGACACCCTCAAATCTATTATTTCACCAATCCACATTAAATTATCCAGCTAATGTTAATGGATGGTACTAACACATTATAGTGATAGACTTAATGAAAATGCAGGGAATATTTCCACATACATTGTTTATGAACGCAAATGTTCCAGAAATGTTCTAAGATTTCTCGTGTGGCATGTAGTCTTCTTCGTCCGTGTGGGAACAGTGTTTGGTTACGATGATTCCGGTCTGTTTATATCAGTCAGTAAAAACGTTGTACTTATTCGTATGAGGGAAATTCGTATTATTATGCTAATAGATAATAATACATTGTTACTAATTCTAATGTACTAGATATGCTGATTTGTGGGTGTTTATTTTGGGGTCAACCCAATTATGGTGTTCAGATCCTATCGGTGACATTTCAGCACTGGAACAAAACAGGAAAAGGAGTGGTCATGTGACGTATGGATTGTTTCGCGAAAAATCTTAGCTAGCTGCACAGCTAGCTAAAGTATCTAATCATCATTACATTTTTTAACGCAGCATAATTTACATAAATGTGAATATTAAACTTCCAGCAGAGTCATGAATGGGAGTACAAATCCGCTCTTGGACAAAGAAGAACATGTTTTGAAGCTCGGAGAGAGCTTTGAGAAGAGGCCAAAATCGTCATTTCACACCATCAGATGTTAGTAGCCAGACTATTTTTAGTGATTAAATATAAATGTGTAAATATGTGAAGTTTATTTTACTATACCCAACTTTAGTCACGCCTTTTGACAAGTTGGTCAGCTAGCTAACTTTACCTAACAATGTAGCTTGTTACTGTTAGCTAGCTTGAGTACAAAAAACGAACGGTACTCCGGTACGGTACGTTACCAGCAAAAATATTGTAATCAGATTACAAATACTTTTGAAAACGTAGGTAGCGTAAATTGGCTAGGTGATTACTTTTAAATTCAGGAAGGATGTTTGCAAAAAAATACATTCTGTTTTCTCACTGACATTCAATTCAGTACTGAAGAAAGGCGCAAGTTTAAGGTTGTTCCACCTGAACTAGTCTGACCACAAATCAGAGACCACTATGATGACACACCAAAATTTTTTGATGGGCCCTTTTGTATTATTTTTACTTCTTCTAATGCCTCTTAAGGGGAAAGTAATCAGATTACGTTATTACGTTTGGGAAATTTTTAAGTTATGTTACTGATTACAATTTTGGACAGGTAACTAGTATTTCTGACCTTATAATTATATTTCCCACTCTTTCACACTTGTAGATGATTTCAAACCAGCTTCAATTGACACAAGCTGCGAAGGAGAGTTGCAAGTCGGTAAAGGAGAGGAAGTCACCATCACATTACCTCACATTCCAGTAAGAGTGGGTGTTTTTTTAGTCAACTGTGGTCTTTTGCCTGTGCTGTACAATGACAAAAGTTTTTTCTGATAATTTCACTGCAGAAAGATTAAAGCAAACAGTGTACTTGATCATGATACTTGTTATTGTGTTGTGCGTAGGGCTCTACACCACCCATGACAGTATTCAAAGGGAATAAGCGGCCATATCAGAAAGACTGTGTTCTTATCATCAATCATGACACTGGGGAGTACATGCTGGAGAAGTTGAGCAGCAGTATCCAGGTCAAGAAAACCAGGTGTTAATCAAAACACTGTCTCAAAAATGCATAGTAACAATGAACCTTTAGGATAAATGTGTTTTGCAGATCATTTGTGACAGTAGATGTGCAGCTGTTGACTTTGTTTTTCAGAGCGGAGGGCAGCAGTAAGATCCAGGCCAGGATTGAGCAGCAGTCGGTGCGTGCCACTGCCACCCAGCCTCCAGCGCAGTTCCGTGCCCCCACTAAGCCTGGTGCAGGCGCCAAGACCTCCCCCTCCCCTTCCAAGGACAACCCCTCCCCTGAGCCCCAACTAGATGACATCAAGAGAGGTGAGCCTCTTCATGTGTTGCCACCACTTTCACCAAGTGATCATTCTTGTTTCTCTATTGAGTTTGCCTCTGTCACCCCCTCCTGTCCTGGCACAGAGCTGCGAGCGGAGGTGGAGGTTATTGAACAAATGAGCAGCAGTAGCGGCAGCAGCTCATCTGACTCTGCCAGTGGCTCTGGTAGTGGGGACGACAGCTCCAGCAGTGATGGGGAGCATGACGCCCCTCACCCCCAACCTATCCCACTCCCTCTCCCCCACATCCAGCCCTCCCCCAACCGTAATCCCATGGCCAACGGAGGAGCAGACAGGCAACAGGGCAGCAACCAGCTGATGAACACGCTCAGTGAGTACCAGGGCTGGTAGGGCCAGTGTAGCACTCTACGTTGGGGGGACTACTAATAATTTATCTCTCGATTGAAGTCTGTAGGTGGTGGTAGCAATGTGTGTGTTGGTGTTTCCACAGGGAACGACCTCCAGTTGAGTGAGTCAGGCAGCGACAGTGACGACGACTGAACTGCCCCCATCTACCTCTCATTATCACACCATCTTGCTCTCCTCTTTCTTCTCTTTGCCTGGTTCCGTTGTTTTGCTGCTGTGGCAACCGACCCAACTGTAAAGTCTAGTTTTATTGTTTTTTTTTATATCTCTTGAGAAACTGGCCAACCTTGAGATTTAATAGTGTATTTTTTGATTAGCTGTATATTTTGTTTTGTATTTTTAAATCCTTTTACATATGAAAACATGCTAAAGAATATATATTAGAATGCATATATATATTTTTTCTGTAGTTAGAGCTCCTAGTTGTATCAACTTGTATCACAAGTCTTTGTTGTTTTCTTGTTTCATCACAAGGGGAGGGGCTTATTTGGACTATATCACCCCCATCTTCCCTATTTATCTGGAAATCAAAAGAAGGCACTGAAAGCATTTCACCCATTCCATGTTTTTATCAGTATCATGACACTTTCAAAATCAGTCTTTTAAGAGGCCAGGATGCAGCTCACATCAATCTTAAGCTATAGAGGATACTAAAGGACATACTCATATTTTTCTTGTAAAATCAGTTTCAATTGACCACTTACTAAAGTGTTTAGCTGGAATATTGACCTGTTCTGGTGAACAGGTAAATATCAGTAACAGGTAAATGGTAGTAAATGAGCCTGGGTCAATCCTTTACATGTCAAAGCACTTTAGTTTAATTGTAATATCATAACTTTCAGCAGTTTCCACCTAAAATATTTTGCATTGCTTTAACAGCACCTGTCTGACCTAACAGTTAAATGCAACTAACAACCAGTACTTACGAGTTCATCATACCCTTTATAGTTAATATTCTACTATTTCCACATCTATTATTTGACTTTCTTATTCTGTCTCACTCAATAGCTAGATTACCATCCAATTGGTGACAGATTTTCATGCGAACATTCTAAAATCTGCATTAAAACAATATGTGCATATTCCCACCAGATATGTTTCCATCAAATCGATTTGTTGCGGATAACAGTATGTGTGTGATGACGTAGTGCACATAAATACAAGTTTAATGGGTTTCCATCGCATTTTAAACTACTAATGTTGCGTTATATTGCGAATCTCTGGTCTGCACGTGCGCTCTAGCCAACAGCTCGCAGGTAGGCTAGTCTACATGATGAGATTATTATGGATAAAGCGTGATTATCTTTTATTTGTCAAGCGGCAGCCTAGCATCGATCATCATGTCACCAGAATAAGACCCTCGATATTTATTGGAAAGGCTCATCACCGTGCACTTTCACCACCATGTAAAGTTTATCATAATTTATTTCATATAGCCTAATAAACTGCATGCTTGTCGTAGTGGGAGGACCACACAATATCATCACATGACTCCAAATTGATTTCGATATGATATTTATATCAATATTTGCACATGAAGGCGTGAAGGCGCCATTTCTCGCATTAGTAATTTTACAGACACACTGTCTACTGTGTTTTGTCGAAATTTGGAAAGTTTACCGATAAAAATGTGTTTTTTCCACCAGTCCTGTCGTGGCATTGTTTTATCCGACATGTACTTTACTCGCGTGAAAAGGTTGGATGGAAACCTGGTTACTGGCCCAACCATATATCACTGTCCCAAATTCCCAACCGTATATCACTGTCCCAAATTCCCAACCGTATATCACTGGCCTAGTTTCAGACCAGTGTAGACATTTTCAGAAGGACCAAAGAAGCAAAACAAGTAGTTTTTAGAATACAGACACCGAACTTCTATTTTTACTTAGAAATGCGTCTATTTTCACTAGATGTTGAGTTATTCATAACATGTAAACGCTGATATAAAATGACCACTTGTTTTTTTCATCAGTTCCATAGATTCAACTGATTTGGAGTGATAGCAGTCACGTTGGATCACATCTTTTAATTTAGCAACTGTTGTGACAGTGAATATCATTTGATACTCTATATAATGTGCCCTGTAACAAAACAATCCCTAATCCAAAATATCTTGATGTATCCCCCATAGAGATGTGACGTTGTGGCTGTATCCCAGTGGGCACTCCACGTAATTTAAACGTGGAAATGTAGGTAATATTTGGTTGAGACGTTGATAATTTAAATTTCAACCTTTATTCACCCACTCAAAAAGTTAGCCAGAAGTTTGTTGAATTTCCGGTGTGTTATCACTATGCATTCAAATTCCAATTTGAAAAACGGTGATTTTTAGTGTAGTTATATTCTAAATGTTATCACTGCGCTTTCAACCATTTTAAACCGCAAGGTTCAAATGGGAATAAAACGTCAGATAATTTGTATTTATACAACAATTTAATAGCACGACCAAATGACCTGGATTGCAGCTGAGACTACATTAAAATCACATAGTACAAAGTGATCAATAATGTTCGAGATTCTGCGCAGATTATTATAGCTATTGTGAAGATCTCCACAGACCTGCGGTGTTTGAACATGCACGCTTTCAATTATTACAGAAGACATTTATAGTTACTGTAGGCTAACCTGAAAATGTGACCATGGATGTGTGTTACTCATTTTAAGATGGAATAAATACTGTTACATTAGTTTGTAAAATAGCCTTAACTTTAGGCTATTTACTGTATTCCAAATATCAACATTTTAAAGGATATCTAATGCTTGGATGGTTTCATCCTATTCTTTAACTTGTATTTTTGGTTAAATTAGAGACGTGAATCCAACATATCATTTGTTAACTTGTCGTCAAGTTAATATGCTATTTACTGTATTGCAAAAGTGATATTGAATTGTGTTTGGTTGTCAACACATCTCCTTCAAATGTTGATATTTGGTTGTATCTTTTTTGCCCTGATTTAGTATAGCTTTAATTCCAATTTGTCTACAAATTAACAATTTATATGTTGAATTATTGTCGCCATCTCAACCAAGAATCAAAATGAAAGAATGTGACTAAATCAAATCAAAGTTTAAGTGCATTTAAAGTCAGATGTGATTTAGTCCTATTCTTTAACTTAGATTGTTGGTTGAGATGGAGACATGAATCCAACATATCAATAATTCATTTGTAGACAAACTGGAATTAAAGCCAGACTAAGTCAGTGGCACAGATGGAACTATCCAATCAGAAGATAAATCTCCTTCAAATGTTGATATTTGGTTGCATTGACAACCAAATACTATTCAATATCCAGTTTGTCTACAAATTTTATAATTGATATGTTGGATTTGCGTCTCCATCTCTACCAAAAATCTAAGTTAAAGAATAGTACTAAATCTAGTCAAACTTTAAATGCACTTTACATAAACTTTGATGTAGTCCTATTCATTCACTTAGTCCTAGTCTGGTCAGTGACAAATATCAAAGCTAAGCAGGGCTGGGCTTGGTTAAAACCCTGGATGGGAAACCAAATGAATAGCTGTATATAGATCAACTCTCCAACAGAAGGTGCTGCTGAACCTATTGTTATTTTTCTGATAGTGGATATGTCGTTGAAGATCTAATGTTGTTTCAAAGGTACAAATTCAACATATTTTATACAAGGTTTGTCTATGTTGAAAATTGGTTACAACGATGACATAATCCCGTGGTTGAAATTCCACCCTCAAAATAAGTTGACATTGATAACTTTTTTTAAATCCAATATATTTTCCACATAGATTCCATGTCACAAAACATTGACAAATTTACGTTGAACCAACGTTGATTCAACCGGTTTATGCCCAGTGGGATGTGTGTTCATAAGGTGCTTACATGGTACTGGTGCTGTTTTGTGTCTGGGAAATCAAGCAAGTGATGTGTATACAAATTTAATATAATGTTTTGTTTTCAGAGCAGTTTGGATCCATGTAGTTGGATGCTATTTCCAATTTGTGTCTCTCTGGCCTCCAGTGTTATTTCTGACCCATACTGTTACTGTCCCAGTACAACCTCTCTTGCCACATTTATCGAGGTGGTTGACTTATTGCGTTTTTCTCTAGGTTTTGTGCTTTGAGGTGTATTAAAGTGTGCACATGTATTTAAATTGAATTAACTTTTTATGTGTTGACCTCACATCAGTCAACCAAAATAAAGGAAGAAAACAGTCAAGAGATTAGTTTCATGGAAATTATATATTGCTGGTCTTAAATAATAACTTACAAGGTCAAGTGAAATGTACGTCTCGAGGAACACCTTCAGTTTGAGAATCAACACACAGCAACCTGTACACTGAGCATTTAAAAATACAGTACGTTTCTTCCCTGCGATGGTGCAACAACCGAGTCACATATGGGCATTTCTCTTCACACAAGACACAATTACACAAACTAAACAACAAATACATAAATAGCTTTTTTTTCCCTTTAAATCATTTATAACGAAATTAGATTTGTGATTCTGGCTCTTGTTACAACATATCAATTGATCGATATATAAATTAACAATATCAACAACAAACATAACAATAATAATAATACAAAAAGCTATCTGTTTTTATACAAATCTTGTTAGTTTACAGTATAAAATAATCCTATGCAAGTGAGACCTGGGGGTTCAATATGTTCATTGTACAGTTTATCCCTTATGCTGGCAGGGTGAACATGCTTGTTCAAGATGCATTGGTTGGTTTCCTGGTTTTGAATGTCTGTGTGCTGCAACAGAGTGAAACACTGAGGCCATATTGGCTCAACACAGAGCCAGCCCCACCCTTTTCCTGAAGGTCCATGGCAGTCTGGATGAATGTTCCTTGAGTGTCCAGTAACTAAAGAAGCGTAGCCACAAAGGCTTTCCCAAAGGGTCTCTTCCTCTTTTAACTACAAGGGTGATGTTTCCCTCCAGATTCCTATCCCATTTCAATGACAACATGGGCGCCATCCTGTGGAAACACAAGGTAGTGATGGACGAGTAAGATCAACCGACAGCGGAGTTCCAAACCCCAGTCTGTGATGGCCGGTATCTATCTCCCTCAGAGTGGATGAGCTACCTGACCTACCTGTCTTCTGAGAATCCCTTCAGTCCATCGTTGCCTGTCTGCACATCTATTCATCCCCCCACACTCACCCCCATGTTCCCCCCCACTCCTCACTCCCCCAGGTATGGACCCTGAGTGCTAGGCAGTGTTGGTTGTTTGGCCCTCTCTCAGCCCCCTTCCCCTGGGGCACCAGGGTCACCGGCCAGGGCAGGCTATGGGCTTGATGCAGCGGCCCTGGAACAGCACCAGGTTGGCTGGGCAGTGGCAGCCGGCAACGCAGGGCTTGTGGCAGGGCCCGATCTCATTCCAGTTGTCACAGGTCTTGGTGCAGCCCGGGCCACAGGTGTCGTACACCGCTCCGTGTTTACACTGGGTCGCTGAGAAGGTTGGGTTGGTTAGACAGAACTGCAAATCGCCTAACATGAATGGATTTCAGAGATACGTTGATCAATTCTGTTGAGCAAATTAAATGTAGGGGGGGAGTCCCCTGTTCCATGAAGTTTAGTGATAGGCTGTGTGTGCTGTCACTCACCCATGCAGGCAGCCTCTGGCTTCCAGTAGACGGGGGCTCCCTCCCTTTCACAGGCCCGGCTGTAGGCGATGAAGGACTCACAGTAACAGTTCTTATGCACCGGACACTCACACATGTCTGTTACACAGGACCTTAAGAGAGACAGAGGGAGAAAGAGAGAGATAAGACAAATAATGTTGAATTAAATTGAATGGACTGGATTAAATGTATCTCCATACTAAGTGGGTTCCATATCCAAAACAACATTGGACATTCTATGCACATCGGAGACAATCAAATATCACATTTGATATATGAAGAAAATATCACAAGAGCGTTGGAAATGTTGTAGATTCTAGGACAAATCTCATTACAAATGAAGCTCCCCAAAGTTCCGGAGACACCCCAAGAACCACTGACCTATAGAAGGAGGCAAAGTCCACCACCCGGTGACACTTCTGGAACTCCCAGGACTTGAGCTTCTGACACTCCCTGTGAGCGCGGAACTTGACCTTTACACTCCCGGGACAGAGGTACGAGGTGGGCCTCCTGAGGGGCTGGGCACAAACCTCGTTCCCCTCCACGCGCCACGACTCTGCAAACTCATCGACCACGAACTTGAAGAGGCCGTCGCTGCCCATGGTGTCATCCCGCTTGTGTCCATTGTAGTTCCCACAGAGGCCACAGAGACGACCGCGCAGGTGAGGAGCAGCCACCACCTCCACGAAGCTGTCCCCGTCCCACGTGATCTCCAGACCTGAGGGAGAAAGAGACAGAGTTATGCTTCAAAAAGGAGCTAAAATGCACTTTAGCAGTGTTGTTTAGGTTCCAATTAAGTTAACATGAAGCCAGTCTAACCTGCGATGGTGGTGAGTTTGAGCAGGTATCCATCCAGGTCGATGTGGACCCCAGGGCCATGGTAGGGCAGGGCGATGCGCGTGCCGTTCCTCCTCACCGTCAGGTGCTGGTGCAGGCTGAGACTCAGCCCTCCTATCCTCAGCTCCACTGACTGGGTCCAGGAGTAGGAGCGGGTTCGCCTCGCATCGTTCCTCACCACAACCGTGAAGCCAGAGTCAGAGCCGGCGCTGTTTCCACCCCCGCCAGAGAGGGCGCCACCACAGTCTCGAGTCAGAACATACTGGCAGGTTCCTTGGAAGTTAAACGTGCGCCCGTCAAAGGTGTTGTAGTGAGGGTCGCCGAATACGGTGCACACACCTGGCTCTGGAAGGAGTGATAGGAGAGAGAGAGGCAGGGAAGGAGGAGAAAGAGGGAGTGTGTTTAATTATGGGCATCAATTTGATAAATTTTTCCCCCCTGTATTTTGCATGAGAAATCTGTGCTTAATACAACATGACTAAATGTCTATTTGAGAGAAGACCAAGAACGAAACAACCGCCACAAAACTGGAAAATGCAACCCACAAAGGTGTGTGAGGACCCAGCTGAGGAAGAGGGGAGTAACTTACTCACTTTCAGTGCAAACCGGGCAGCAGCCTGTCCTGTTCAGGATCTTATTCTAGAAGAGACAGACAGACCGTTAGATACACAGACATAGAGAGAGATCAGCAGGCAGCCAGTCAGAGTGCAAGAGACAGACAGTCAACTGGACAGTTGGACACATTACACATTAATACCCACACACACAGACACAGACAGATACAACCAGTCAAACGTGGACGGACAGACATTGATACAGACAACTGTTACTCTCTGCCTGGTGTATGTGTGTGTTTGCTAGAGAGAGAGGGGGGGGGGGGGGTACGTTTCAACTTCTTTCAGAGGTGCACATTTGAGAACTCAATCCCTCTCAACCCCCACTTACCTTTGCCCCAGGGCCCTCACCCCTTACTCTCTCTCTCAATTTCAATTCCTTTCAATTCAAGGGGCTTTATTGGCATGGGAAACATATGTTAACATTGCCAAAGCAAGTGAAGTAGATAATATACAGAAGTGAAATAAACAATACAAATGAACAGTAAACGTTACACTCACAGAAGTTCCAAAATAATAAAGACATTACAAATGTCATATTATGTCTACATACAGTGTTGTAACTATGTGGAAATAGTTAAAGTACAAAAGGGAAACTAAATAAATGTATTTACAATGGTGTTTGTTTTTCACTGGTTGCCCTTTTCTTGTAGCAACAGGTCACAAATCTTGCTGCTGTGATGGCACACTGTGGTATTTCACCCAGTAGATATGGGAGTTTATCAAAATCGGGTTTGTTTTCTAATTCTGTGTAATCTGAGGGAAATATGTGTCTCTAATATGGTCATACATTTGGCAGGAGGTTAGGAAGTGCAGCTTAGTTTCCACCTCATTTTGTGGGAGGTGTGCACATAGCCTGTCTTCTCTTGAGAGCCATGTCTGCCTGCGGTGGCCTTTCTCAATAGCAAGGCTATGCTCACTGAGTCTGTACATGGTCAAAGCGTTCCTTAAGTTTGGGTCAGTCACAGTGGTCAGGTATTCTGCCACTGTGTATTCTCTGTTTAGGGCCAAATAGCATTCTAGTTTGCGCAGTTGTTTTTGTTAATTCTTTCCAATGTGTCAAGTAATTACCTGTTTGTTTTCTCATGATTTGGTTGGGTCTAATTGTGTTGCTGACCTGGGGCACTGTGGGGTCTGTTTGTGTTTGTGAACAGAGCCCCAGGACCAGCTTGCTTAGGGGACTCTTCTCCAGGTTAATCTCTCTATAGCTGATGGCTTTGTTATGGAAGGTTTGGGAATCTCTTTCTTTAGGTGGTTGTAGAATTTAACGGCTCTTTTCTGGATTTTGATAACTAGCGAGTATCGGCCTAATTCTGCTCTGTATGCATTATTTGGTGTTTTTCGTTGTACACAGAGGATATTTTTGCAGAATTCTGCATGCAGAGTCTCAATTTGGTATTTGTCCCATTTTGGGAATTCTTGGTTGGTGAGCGGACCCCAGACCTCACAACTATAAAGGGCAATGGGTTCTATAACTGATTCAAGTATTTTTAGCCAGATCCTAATTGGTTTGTGGAATTTATGTTCTGTTTAATGGCATAGAATGCCCTTCTTGCCTTGTCTCTCAGATCATTAACAGCTTTGTGGTGGAAGTTACCTGTGGTACTGATGTTTAGGCCAAGGTATGTATAGTTTTTTGTGTGCTCTAG
Source organism: Oncorhynchus mykiss (assembly GCF_057628025.1). NCBI lineage: Eukaryota > Metazoa > Chordata > Actinopteri > Salmoniformes > Salmonidae > Oncorhynchus > Oncorhynchus mykiss. The sequence goes on from NC_143023.1 coordinate 30,607,788, forward strand.
GCACACTCCCTCTCTCTCACACACACACACACACACACACACACACACACACACACACACACACACACACACACACACACACACACACACACACACACACACACACACACACACCTGACCCCCATCACAGTGCACAAAGGGCTCTCCCTCTTTGAAGCTCTTTGAGAGATGGAGAGATTGGCTTTCAGGGTCTAAATATAGGGAAGCTCTTCTTTACTGTCACTCAAACATCACCCAGACAAAGACCTGACTGGAGACTGTGTGTCTCCTATGGGACGGAGGGGCAGACACATGGGTGACCGCACTGTGACCGCGTGACAGGTGAATGCTACATGACCACCAGGAAGGTATGATGAGTGGATGTTGTGATACTGTATGACAGGTGACCGCTATGTGACCGTATCTATATTGCAATTGACCGCTATGTGACCGTGTCTCAGTTGGCTGTTATGTGACTATTACGACAGATGACCATGACTCAGTGACCAAGACACAAACACAGATGGCCGTTAGGGGATATACTACATGACTGTATAACAGGTGAACGCTGTGTGACAACTAGGAATCCATGACTAAGGCAGCCATATGTGACTGTAATTGTACTGTCTGACTAATGACCGTATGACAGTTCATTATACTACTATGTGACCATGATCTGCTCCATAACCAGACAGGCGCGGTGTATATGTGATGGTGGTGGGATGCTAGCTTAAAAAAGAATGACAACGGGCCTTTAATGTCGACTATATGAACGCATCTGAGAACAGATGACCACTACATTACCGCGCAACAAGCAACCGCTATGTGACCATAACAGGTGACGCTAGGTAACCATTGTAACCCTGTGAACGCTGGTCACTGGCAGCATGAATAAGTAACTGATCATTTGGTCGCTGGAATGCAAAGAATCTACTACATCACCCCAAGACAGGTGACCTCCGTGTGAACTGGGACTGTTACTCAGCCCCAAAAAACTGGACAGCTGAAGGTATGGTTACTGTGGTAAGATAGCAGGGTTGTGCCTTGGCCCACTCACACTGTTCTGGCCCAGGTGAATCGTTTTTGACTCCTCCTTACACCTCCACCGCTAAATCAGCTTCTAGCCAGCTGCCTGCTGTGACACCAACATGTGGCGGTTAGTCACAGACAGTAACTCTGGACAGTAGACAGCCTCTGTCTGTCTCAGCGGGAGGGGGACCAGATGGATGGGGATGTGGTGAGGTGTGAAAGGGACTGTCTCATGTTGATGATTCAGGGAGAACAGAGGGACCCCAGGGCTATGTCCTATAGATATAGGCAGTGTTCATAACATAAGTGCATTTAAGTTGCAGATGGGAAATTGCTTAAAGCTGAAATCTGCATATGGTGAAACAGCGCCACTGTCCGCCCCAGAGCATTTGTTCTAGTTTTTATTTTGTTGATGAAACGGAATAGAGGAGCATTCAGCATCGTGGTAAAAAATGATTTGCAGGACATACTCTGCTGTTCTATCACGGGTCCAATGAAGAACAAAACTGGGTTTGAAGTAACTTCTTTGTTGTTGTAACATCACAAACGGATGTGGCAGTTTCACCAAGTACGGATTCCAGCTTTAAGGTGAAAGGTAAAGTGATCTTTTTTAAAGTCTATTCTAATCGATGTTGTCATTCACATCACTTCATTGAAAGATTACGGGAATGAAAAGGCGCAACACAAGACAGTTTGTGATTGGGCCTTGAGCCTGTCACTCACCGAGGGGCAGCTGGTGATTGGCACACACTGCTTTGGCTGGCACTCGATGGCCCCCTTGACACAGGCACACAGGGTGCAGTTCACAGACGACCACATGTCTCCCTCCTAGAGCAGAGGAAGAAGCAGAGAGGGAACCAATCAACCACAACTTCAATCAGCTTATCAAACCAGTATTAATGTCTATATAAATATGCATATAATAATAAGGACAACTGCGGTGGATAGGTATCAGTGTTGAATGTTGAGGAAATGGTAAGGTTCTATTCTCCCAGTTGATATCAAGGATGCATCATTAGGACTTGTTGTCCCAGACTGTCTCACCCGGTAGATCTTGTTCCTGACCCGGCAGTACTTCACTTCCGCTACCTCCACGAAGGATAGACACTCCCCACAGCACTGGTCACCATGGCAACTGCCCGGCCGAGAGCAGCGCTTCCTGCACACCACAGTGGAATTCTGGGAAGGTGGAGGGATACGAGGGAAGGAGAAGGGGTCAGTTATTGACGATAACTTGGTGATATAAGTTGAATAGAGTTCTGGGGTCTGGTTCCCTTGTCAGTTCTTGCCTTGCAGGTACAGGTGGTGCAGTTGTCGTGCTTGAAGGAGGTGCCGTTCTCATAGACCTCACTGTGGAACAGACAACTCCCCATCGACAGGTCAAACACTTTCCTCTGACCTGACGGAGGGAGAGAGTAAGAAAGAAAAAAGAGATCAGCTTGATGATAATTATTTTGACTGTTATGATGTTTTAATGATGTGTGATGTTTTAATAATAATAATTCATGAAATATGAATATGTTCTCCAGACTTCTATCAGAGAGTCCTATGAGGTATTTGATGAGAGTGGGGTGTTACCGAGGCACTTGGGACAGCACTGTCCGGGCTGAGTGTGGCTCAGGTGGGCGGGGCATGAGAGGACAGGACACACATCCCTGACGCATAGGGTCCGCCCTCCCTGAAAGAACACAGCATATCATATCAAATCCAAATGTTATTTCTCACACGTGCCGAATACAACAGGTGTAATGCTTACTTTACAAGCCATTAACCAAGAATGCAGTTTTAAGAAAATAGAGTTCAGATAATATTTACTAAATAAACCAAAGTTAAACAAAATACCACAATAAAATAAGAATAAGGAAGCTATATACATAGACGTTGGAACAATTCTGCATTCATATTCTCTTATGCATTACTCAACTTATCTCCACTTATTGACCGTTTCCATTCACAATACCATTTGCACCTTTGTCTGCACCTGTAAAACCCGGATTGCCACCTTTAACAGCTCACAAACACAACTACTCTAGATGCCAGATGGTTGTCACAGTTCCCCCTGGCCTTGTAGCAGTGTGCCCTCATTAACGGCTGGTACAGGACACAGTGTACACTGAGGCATTAATGTGTTGACAGACTCAACTCACATGAATGTGTTTACTCACTCACCTCCCCTGCTTGTTTACTAAGGGGAGGAGGAGGAGGGGAAGGGGGGTGTTACCACTGTGAGTCCCCTGAGAGCCAAGACAAACTCATTTGGACCACAGAGGGCCAGTCACTGTACTGTGGGGACTGGAGACATGCATGTCTATACAGTGTATACTCACAGTGCAGGTGCATTTAATACAGGGTTTTCCCTCAGGGTGAAACTCTTCCCTCTCTTTGTACAGACGGCCCTCCAAGATACAGCCTGGAACAGAAGAGACACACAGGTTAGCTTTATTATCCATGTATTCCTTTTCTCACACACACACACACACACACACACACACACACACGCACACACGCACACACACAATCACTCACTCGGGCACGTTGGACAGCACTTCTTGGGGTGAATCTTGGGGTTCCTGCAGTGGACGACACATTGCACTTCCGCTTCAGTTACGACCCCTTCCTGTCAAAACCAGGAAGCAATTAAAACAGTGATTTATTTATCATTGTTCAAACAAATTTCCTAGGACTTATTCTCAGCAGCATCCCTGTCCAGTCCTAGGCTACGTACATCAGTGAATATTCTTCTGCATACCTCTCATTCCTGTATTAGACAAACTCGTCTCTCGGTTGCTTAGAGATTTGAATCCCGTTTCAGTTATGTAAGGCATGTACTACGTGAGCAGAATATTAGATAGGGACGTACCATTAGATAGGGACATACCATTGGATAGGGACATACCATTAGATAGGAACATTCCATTCTGCATCTCACACATGCATGCATCTATTCTACATACTGGGACACCCCTGATCACTCACCGAAAATGTACCTGAAAAAAATATGTGGTCCCTAGTGTTAGAACTAGGAGTGATATAACTATTAGTGTTAGAACTAGGAGTGTTAGAACTAGGAGTGGTAGAACTAGGAGTGTTAGAACTAGGAGTGTTAAAACTAGGAGTGTTAGAACTAGGAGTGATAGAACTATTAGTGTTAGAACTAGGAGTGTTAGAACTATGAGTGTTAGAACTATGAGTGTTAGAACTATGAGTGTTAGAACTAGGAGTGTTAGAACTATGAGTGTTAGAACTATGAGTGTTAGAACTATGAGTGTTAAAAGTAGGAGTGTTAGAACTAGGAGTGTTAAAAGTAGGAGTGTTAGAACTAGGAGTGTTAAAAGTAGGAGTGTTAAAAGTAGGAGTATTAAAACTAGGAGTGTTAGAACTAGAAGTGTTAAAACTAGGACTGTTAGAACTAGGGAGTGTTAAAAGTAGGAGTGTTAAAAGTAGGAGTGTTAAAACTAGGAGTGTTAGAACTAGAAGTGTTAGAACTAAAAGTGTTAGAACTAAAAGTGTTAAAACTAGGAGTGTTAGAACTAGAAGTGTTAGAACTAGGAGTGTTAAAACTAGGAGTGTTAGAACTAGAAGTGTTAAAACTAGGAGTGTTAAAACTAGGAGTGTTAGAACTAGGAGTGTTAAAACTAGAAGTGTTAAAACTAGAAGTGTTAGAACTAGAAGTGTTAAAACTAGGAGTGTTAGAACTAGGAGTGTTAAAACTAGGAGTGTTAGAATTAGGAGTGTTAGAACTAGAAGTGTTAGAACTAGGAGTGTTAAAACTAGGAGTGTTAAAACTAGGAGTATTAGAACTAGGAGTATTAGAACTCGGAGTGTTAGAACTAGGAGTGTTAGAACTAGGAGTGTTAGAACTAGGAGTGTTAGAACTAGGAGTGTTAGAACTAGTAGTGTTAGAACTAGGAGTGTTAAAACTAGAACTAGGGACCACAACACGTTGTTTGTGTGTGAGGTCTGGATATTGGTCAGACCCCCCCACCCCATTCCCACCGCGTGGGTATCTTGGGGATGGAGTAAATGAGTGGTGTGTAGAGCTCTGCTTTTTTCACACGCCACCCTTCAACACGCAGACTAACACAGTCTAGTTTGACTGGACCTCCCCAATGCTGGAGCTGACACTCCCTCACACAGCTGTGTCCACTGCCATTGACTTATAGTGTTCAGATCTGTGCATGTGTTTTGTATTTTAAGTAGTATTGTGGGACCATGTATGTGAGTGTGTGGTGTGTATACAGTAAGTGAGGTTGGGTATACATGTGTTTTGAGGAGACGTGTGGGGTTAGTCTTGTGAGGTAGACACTGGGTTGGGGAGGCTTGGAACCAGAAGGGTGGACTGTACTGCCAAGTTCACCTTGCTCCTCTCTCAAAGACATTGAGACATATATCCTCCCTCTTCATCTTTCTATCTCTCTCTCTCATCCCTCCAACTTCATCTGCTTTTCTTTCTCGTTATGTCTCTTCTTCCTCCAACCCCTTGGCTATCTGTCCACTGTCTCATTCTTTCTCTCCCTCACATCTTTCGTTCCCTCCCCAACTCTGAGTCTCTGTCTGCGTCATTCAGCCTCCCACTCTAAAAGTATGTCTATCTTTCCCTAGATCCTCATTTATCTTTCTCTCTTTCCTCATTAATCTCCCTCTCCACCCGTCTCTCTTTCACTCACTCTGTCGGTTTGCCTCTTTTCCACTCACTCCCCACTATCATTCCCTCTCTCTGTCTGCCTCTCTCTTAGTACTCCCTCTCTCTGTCTGTCTCTCTCTTAGTACTCCCTCTCTCTGTCTGTCTCTCTCTTAGTACTCCCTCTCTCTGTCTGTCTCTCTCTTAGTACTCCCTCTCTCTGTCTGTCTCTCTCTTAGTACTCCCTCTCTCTGTCTGCTACTCTCTTAGTACTCCCTCTCTCCTTCTCTACTTCATTTACTTTACATTCCCTCTCCTTACTTTTCTCATCATCATCTCTCTCTCTCTCTCTGTTACCCTCCCTTTCTCTCTTTCGTTTCTCTGTGTGACACTCACCTGACAGCGGCGAGAGATGCAGGGCTTGATGGAGCTGGTCCAGGAGACAGAACTATTATAGGACTCTCCATCCAGCTGACAACCTAGAGGAGAGAGAGAGGGAATGAGAGAGAGACAGGGGAGGATAGAGAGAGAGGGTGGGGTAGAGAGAGAGACATAGAGAGAGAGGGAGAGCGAGAGAGAGAGTTGGCACTCCAAACCTGGATGTGAATGTTTACTAGTTTGTGGAAACTAAAAGTCTACAGGGAGCACTAAATGGACTACATGTGTGAACATAGAGCTGTTTGCCTCTCCAGACCATACGTGTTGAGACAGATTGAACACAGAGTTACAAATCCATTGTAAGCGATGCCTGGAGGGAGTCTGTGTGCCACCACCGTCAGAGCCAGCTGGCTATAGTGTCCCCTATGGCTAGGGAAGGCCTTTCTTTGATTGTCTTGATTTGGCATAGCGATGGTAAAGTTTAGTAGTCTCGACACTGCCACATACATACACTACCATTCAAAAGTTTGGGGTCACTTAGAAATGTCCTTGTTTTTGGAAGAAAAGCACATTTTTATTGCTTCTTTAATCAGAACAACAGTTTTCAGCTGTGCTAACATAATTGCGAAAGGGTTTTCTAATGATCAACTAGCCTTTTAAAATTATAAACTTGGATTAGCTAACACAACGTGCCACTGGAACACAGGAGTGATGGTTTCTGATAATGGGCCTATGTAGATATTCCATTAAAAATCAGCCGTTTCAAGCTACAATAGCCATTTACAACACTAACAATGTCTACACTGTAATTCTGATCAATTTTATGTTATTTTAATGGCCCAAAAAAATTGCTTTTCTTTCAAAAACAAGGACATTTCTAAGTGACTCTAAACTTTTGAAAGATAGTGTATGTGCAATTCAGACACTCGAGACAGCCAGCCAGACAGACAGACAGACAGACAGACAGACAGGCAGGCAGGCAGGCATGCACAAACTCTCTGACAAACCCAATCCATAATATAGATGTATCAAGATAACAGAACATGTTGTTGTGAAGTGTCCAGGTCCATTCCAAGGGCATGATAAAAACACCATGTGAAATGGGCCTGAGATCCACTATGAGCAATCACAACGCTCCAGATACACCACCCACAGTCAATAAGGGACTAAATTAATACGATCTTCAATTTCAACAGATATAGGGTTGTCTGGTTATGGAAACACAGCAAAACCATTCCTATGATAAAACCACTGCATTAAGTACTTGAACAGTGGGAGGTTTTCGTGCTGACACGAGCAAGTTCCTGTTCTAAATGTAGACATGGTCATGAATAAAACCCAAAGTCAACCACAATGGAGGAACAATAGGCACTAATACCGTTCACCATGACAACATGGGGCTTTCCATGGTCGACTTAAGCGAGCTCCACCTCTTCTCATTTGAATTAACTCTAGTCTCGTATAATCTTGACAGCAAACAAAGGACCGCGTTCCTGACCATGAGGTGGTCAATGCTGTGGACCGTATCCATGGTGACCCCAACACTACCCGACCCCTGTGTGTTCCGGCCGGGAGGCGAATGCGTGCGGGCCTAGTCTGGGAGGCAGAGCGGCGCAGTGGCTCGTAAACAAGGGTTATTTCTGTGCCCTGTAAACCGAACGCTGAACCCAAACACCAACGGGTCCTAACCCGTCCCAGAGAGGAGAAGTCCACCACTGCAGCTGTGTGTGTGTGTGTGTGTGTGTGTGTGTGTGTGTGTGTGTGTGTGTGTGTGTGTGTGTGTGTGTGTGTGTGTGTGTGTATGTGTATGTGTATGTGTGTGTGTGTGTGTGTGTGTGTGTGTGTGTGTGTGTGAGAGAGAGAGAGAAAGAGAGAGATGCTGGCAAACAGTGTGAGAAAGAATAGTTCTTAAGACAAATACGAACCGCTGTAGGCCTGTCACATGTTTGTGGGTGTATGTGAGTAGAAGCTGGGAAATAATAGCTATATGTGTTTGTGTATGTAGCAATTTACCCTCAAGCAGAATCTTCAATTGGTCTGATACAGTACACATACACACGCACAGTAACTATTGTGCTGTTAGAAGAAAAACTATTATTCATTCCCCCACAAGGAGGCAGTAGTGGTTAAATAAGTAGGTTGACCAGTGCAGCTGGACTGACTGTCTTCTACTGTGGGACTCAAGCTGTCGCGTCACCCTCACTCCTACAGGTAGCATCAATGACCGTCAAACAACATCACTGCAATGCTGCAGCAAGGTCTATACATCAACACTAAAGAGATCCAAAGATAGACCCAACTCCCCCCACGCGACAAAATTCCAAGTTTATTGGTCTCGCTGAGACTACAGAACATTACATGCATCCCCTAACCTTTGACCTCATGTTTTCATGGTGATGAGAGTAGTAGAGTGTGTGTGCTGCTCACCTTTGCATCTCTCACAGCAGGCTCCCGTCTGTTTGACCACCAGAGCACAGTCCTCAGACACCAGGGGACACCTCTCCTGTTTACAGTCTGCCTTCCCCTCCTGAGAGACAGAGCAAAAGAGAGAGGGGGGAGGAGAGAGAAAGAGAGGGGGAGAGAGAGGGGAAGAGGGAGACGGAGGGATGGACGGAGAGAAAGAGAAGATGCTTTTTGACTGCCATCAGTGTATTCACATTATAAAGTCTCCGGCACATTCTTTGTCGACACTCCCTTTCTACAGGCTAAAATGAACTCGGGTTACACATGTACTTTACGCAGACATTCTCTTTCTCTCTTCTCAATTTATATACAACCTCACTTCATATACTAGCTTAACATTATCACTTTGCCACTAGCTTTATACACTCTCTTTATATAGTGCCCATTTACTCAGTGCAACCTAACTGGACTGTATAATGAGTCAACATCAAAGCCGGACTGTGGCCCACATAACTAAAATATAACTGGGCGGTTTTATGTACGGAGAGCCTTCACTGGTTCCCTAACCAGGCTGGTTTGGGTGATGTCATCAGTGAAGGCGAGAGAAGGGCGGCGAGAGGCGAAGGCACATGGAATCCATACATAGTCTCTGTAAAGCGCTCCCCAAACCACTGGCCTAAATCGTAGAGATTTTCAGAGCACTTTCAACAGCTAGTTTGAGACAAATATGTCTGAGAGTGAGATATATGATGCCAGATAGATAAAGGGATTTATTGAAAGTGAGAGAAAAAGAGATAGAGGGAATGAGAGAAGGGCAGACAGATACCATCAGACATGATGACTGGAAAGTCTGACAGGTGGAGAGAGAGAGAGAGAGAGAGAGAGAGAGAGAGAGCGATAGAAAGAGCAATAGAGAGACAGAGAGGTAGACAGAGAGAGGATGACAGAGTGAGCGAGAGAAATAGAAAGAGTGGTGATAAGTTGTGAGTCTAGTCTTCTGACGACCACAGTTATCTACAGTAGTGTCATAGAGGTCCCGTATTTGTCCTTGAATCTTTATGTCTCTCCACACCTGTGCTTTCTTAGTTGGGCTTTGGAGCCATTCCACTCGGCAGCCATTAACACTAAGTGGTGTGAAGAGGTTTGACCTCTCTCAGCAAAGGTCAGGGGTCAAATCAGGTCACCACGCCTCATTAACACTCAACATACCGTGCATTTTCTGAGGCTTCTTACTGGTCTACTGGTGGTATGTCGTGGCTTCTAATAGGCCAACGGGTGGTCTGGGGATTGTTATTGGACTACTGCTAGTCTCTGGTGTAATAACTAGAGAAATATTTGAAGGGTAATAACATGTTGATAGGTTAATGTGACCATCTAAAAATATATGTAGAGTATGTAAGATGCATTGATCCCTGACGTGATGGTCATGTGCTGTGGAAAGATGACCACTAGATGGCAACAGCACAGTCAGTTTCACCATCTCCATTTGCCAAATTCAGAGAATCAAAATGTGTTCAGTCAAACCATGGTCTATGAATAATTTCTCTCTCCCTCCCTCCCTCCTAATCTCTCTCCCAATCTTTTCCACTATCACTCTCTCTCCTCCATCTATCTCTCAGCCTGACCCCAGAGGGCATGCCAAAACAAGCTGACAGACCCGCCAGCCGCCGTGCCGCCAGTCTTTCATGGAAGGATGGAGAGATCACTAAAAGGCTCTTCAGAGGAGCACTCAAATCAAAGGCCTATTTAAACCTGGACTCCTTGCCCTCGTGACCCTTCACCTCCCTCCAAAGCAAACATGTCGCTACCCCACAGGAGCAGCAGTTGTGGCTTAAAACTGGATGAAAAAAGATAAGGGCAACAATATATACATTTCACTGAGAAGTCACAAGCCTATCCAAGAAGTAGGCCTATTCCTGCACCAGTAGTAGAAAGTGAATGGTGCTGAATGAACTGAATGTAACTTTTGGCTCCGATGTGTAGGTAGACTAGCTCCATGACTTTTCTCTGAATTAAGATGGTTGTTGTCCTATCCTTCTTCATGTCCTGGCAGGTAGCCTAGCGGTTGGAATACATGATCCGATAAGGTGAAAATCTGTCGATGTGCCCTTGAGCAAGGCACTTAACCCTAATTTAATCCAGGGGCTCTGTCCTACAGTGGAGGCTGCTGAGGGGAGGACAGAAACCATGTGTTTGATGTATTTGTATACCATTCCACTGATTCCGCTCCAGACATTAACATGAGCCCATCCTCCCCAATTAAGGTACCACCAACCTCCTGTGCCGTACTACTATGGCTGTCCCTGTAAAACAACACATTTCACTGCACCTATCTGGTGTGTGACAATAAAACATATATACAGTACCAGTCAAAAGTTTGGACACACCTACTTATACAGGGTTTTTCTTTATTTTTTTTTAAACAATTTTCTACATTGTAGAATAATAGTGACGACGTAAAAACTATGAAATAACACAAATGGAATCATGTAGTGACCAAAAAAAGTGTTAAACAAATCAAAATATATTTTAGATTCTTCAAAGTAGCCACCCTTTGCCTTGATGACAGCTTTGCGCACTGTTGACATTCTCTCATCCAGCTTCATGAGGAGGTCACCTGGAATGCATTTCAATTAACAGGTGTGTCCAAACTTTTGACTGGTACTGTATATTTGTTATTTATTTTATTTAACTAGGCAAGTCAGTTAAGATCAAATTCTTATTTTACAATGACGGCCTACCCTGGCCAAACCCTCCCCTAACCCGGACAACGTTGGGCCAATTGTGTGCCTCCCGAAGGGACTCCCAATCACAGCTGTTTACGATATCGAACCCGGGATCGAACCAGGGTCTGTAGTGACACTGTAGTGACACTGAGATACAGTGCCTTAGACCGCTGCGCCACTCGGGAGGCCATATATATATATTTGTTTCTACCCCTCCATTAGAAGTATCCTGGGAGGTCCAATAGCAATGCTGCCCTGAAGGTTCTCTAACACCATCTTTGCTCTATAGACCACTGGGAGAACTGTACCACTAGCCTCAGTGCACTGACAGAAAGGGGGGAAGAGGGGGATGGAGAAAGAGAGCCGAAAATAAAGGAGGATTTTGCCTTCTTTAAGTCTTCTAGACTACACTCTTAGAAAAAAGGGTTCCAAAATGGTTCTTCTGCTGTCCCCATAGGAGAACCCTTTCTGGTTCCAGGTAAAAACACTTTTGGGTTCCATGTAGAATCCTCTGTAAAAAAAGAGTTCTACATGGAACACAAAAGGGTTCTACCTGGAACCAAAAAGGTTTCTTCAAAAGTTATCCTATGGGGACAGCTGAAGAACCCATTAAGGTTCTAGATAGCATCTTTTCTTCTAAGAGTGTAGAGATATCAAGTTTCTCATTTCATCCTAGCATTTATGCTTTTCCTTTTTGGAGTTTGGTTGTCCCTTTAGACAGAATGGTGTACAAGTTATTGCTCCTTTTCATAAAATGACGTTCACATGCCAATTCCACACATAAATCCAATGTTATTACATCTCTGTACCTGGACAGACATGCTGGCTGGTTTAGTGGTTTGCTGACAACGCCAGTGGCAGAGGTAAAGATTGTAAAGGTACACGGTGAGTATTGATCTCCATGTTTGTGGAGCGGTTGGAACAGGAAAGGACCTTTGGCTTCCCAAATGTTTGCAGATCACTGGTCAGCCTACTGAGCTCATCAATCATTGCTACCGAGAAAGAGGAGAGGGGGCAAAAAGAGAGGGAGAGTAGTAGATAGTAGATTAATGAGAGCTGCCTCCTGGCTGTCTGTATATTATGTTTAGCGAGCGGGAGGCAGATTCCTGCGTCTTGTGAGACGGCTGGCGAAAAGAATGGCTTCTCTGTGTGCCTCAGTTTCCGCCAGTGAAGGGCCATTAACAGGTACTCCGCCGCAACTGGGAGCCTGTGAGTGACACTAGAGCCCTGACAGCTCCCCCCCACCCTTTAAAATCTGCTAACCCCCCCTAAAAGACAGCATCGCTGGCCCCCCTTCCCTGCGAGGCACTGTGGGGCCAGTGACATGACGGACGGGCCAAGATGAAAGGCTAGCTGTGGCCCTCTGATGACTGATAGCATTCAGCAGGGCTCCTAGTGATGGAAGCCTGATAAGGAGGTGGTTAGCAGAGGGAGACATATCAAAGAGACTATCAGAGCCGCTGGAGACAGCCGAGGACGGCCACAGTAGTGTGCACAGTGCACACAGAAATATATAACCTTGCACACGCACACTGTTTCTCTGTTTCACATAGGGCAAATACCCTGCAAGTCAAACAAAACATTTGTAGATGCTTCCTCACCACATCACACTTTTAAATAGGGACTAAAAAGACAGGCGAGGGAGAGCATTATTGAACCTGGCTTCTGGTGACAGAAAAGCCCCTCACTTGCATTCTCAACCCCTAAAACAAGAGACAGAGGTCAAAGAGCAAATGTTCCAGGAAAGACACCTTTTACATTTGTAGCCTGGATTTAACAGGCAGTCGGGCAAAGACAGCAGGAAGACAAGGGTGTCTTTAAACAAACAATGCCATTTTGTTTAAAAGCCAGTGTGGGCTTAGAAGGGAAATAATGACATAGCTAGCCTACTGCTCTTATTGAAACGGTAGCAACAGTATTCATAATTCTTTGTGATAATTACAGTACAGGCCTATTTGCCCAGTTAGACCTACAACTCGCTATAGACTATACATATTTAGGCCACAATATGAATATTAAGAATATTCAGTCAAGCGCAGAGGCAATAATTACACACAACAATTGTGTTTTGTTCCTCCTCTATGGAACCTACAGTGGGGAGAACAAGTATTTGATACACTGCTGATTTTGCAGGTTTTCCTACTTACAAAGCATGTAGAGGTCTGTAATTTTATCATAGGTACACTACAACTGTGAGAGATGGAATCTAAAACAAAAATCCAGAAAATCACATTGTATGATTTTTAAGTAATTAATTTGCATTTTATTGCATGACATAAGTATTTGATACATCAGAAAAGCAGAACTTAATATTTGGTACAGAAATCTTTGTTTGCAATTGCAGAGATCATACGTTTCCTGTAGTTCTTGACCAGGTTTGCACACACTGCAGCAGGGATTTTGGCCCACTCCTCCATACAGACCATCTCCAGATCCTTCAGGTTTCGGGGCTGTCGCTGGGCAATACGGACTTTCAGCTCCCCCCCAAAGATTATCTATTGGGTTCAGGTCTGGAGACAGGCTAGGACACTCCAGGACCTTGAGATGCTTCTTACGGAGCCACCCCTTAGTTGCCATTGCTGTGTGTTTCGGGTCGTTGTCATGCTGGAAGACCCAGCCACGACCCATCTTCAATGCTCTTACTGAGGGACGGAGGTTGTCGGCCAAGATCTCGCGATACATGGCCCCATCCATCCTCCCCTCAATACGGTGCAGTCATCCTGTCCCCTTTTCAGAAAAGCATCCCCAAAGAATAATGTTTCCACCTCCATGCTTCACGGTTGGGATGGTGTTCTTGGGGTTGTACTCATCATTATTCTTCCTCCAAACACGGCGAGTGGAGTTTAGACCAAAAAGCTCTATTTTTGTCTCATCAGACCACATGACCTTCTCCCATTCCTCCTCTGGATCATCCAGATGGTCATTGGCAAACTTCAGACGGGCCTGGGCATGCGCTGGCTTGAGCAGGGGGACCTTGCTTGCGCTGCAGGATTTTAATCCATGACGGCGTAGTGTGTTACTAATGGTTTTCTTTGAGACTGTGGTCCCAGCTCTCTTCAGGTCATTGACCAGGTCCTGCCGTGTAGTTCTGGGCTGATCCCTCACCTTCCTCATGATCATTGAGGCCCCACGAGGTGAGATCTTGCATGGAGCCCCAGACCGAGGGTGATTGACCGTCATCTTGAACTTCTTCCATTTTCTAATAATTGCGCCAACAGTTGTTGCCTTCTCACCAAGCTGCTTGCCTATTGTCCTGTAGCCCATCCCAGCCTTGTGCAGGACTACAATTTTATCCCTGATGTCCTTACACAGCTCCTCTGGTCTTGGCCATTGTGGAGAGGTTGGAGTCTGTTTGATTGAGTGTGTGGACAGGTGTCTTTTATACAGGTAACGAGTTCAAACAGGTAATGAGTGGAGAACAGGAGGGTTTCTTAAAGAAAAACTAACAGGTCTGTGAGAGCCGGAATTGTTACTGGTTGGTAGGTGATCAAATACTTATGTCATGCAATAAAATGCTAATGAATTACTTAAAAATCATACAATGTGATTTTCTGGATTTTTGTTTTAGATTAAAAATGACAGACCTCTACATGCTTTGTAAGTAGGAAAACCTTCAAAATCGGCAGTGTATCAAATACATGTTCTCCCCACTGTACGTGCCAACAACAAATAGGGAATCTCAATGTCAACTAGCAATTATCTTCCCTAACACCATATGAAAGTCATTTAGCAAGAATTGGGATGTGTTCTCACCAGACAGACGCAGGTGATGCACGGGTTGTCCGTTATGTTGGGTATGTGGAGCACCTCTCCTTCGTTCTCGCAGATGGCTTCTGTACCTGTGAAGGGCGCGAGGCGAGAGGCAATAAATTCGCGCCTTTTCATCTTCATTGACGTGATAAAACAGCGAAACAACACGCCTCAGATAAATTACGTCATGGACAGACTCGACATATTCCAATTGTGCTTTTTCTTAAGGCCTACCAGGAATTGCACCGGCTATGCCATAACTGTGAGGTATATTGCGTAGACGTTAAAATGAGCAGGCCTAATAGTCTCGAGTTTTATCGATAAGGTTATATTTCAAATGTATTTTGTTGATATAGGCTATAGCCTATAACTTTTTCTAAATGACGAAATATTAGATCAGTTTATCAGAATATTTTTGTCAGAGTGATTTAAATTTAGATGAGACATAACATTTTTAGTTGAGCAGAGCAGTGGCAGTCAGGAAAAGTTTTTTTTTTTGGGGGGGGGGGGGGGATTTGGTGACAAAGTGGTTTCTGTGAGAATTACAGGAGCAGGGCAATTACCCCGACCGTAGCGTACCCTACAACCTTCGCGTGTAATTAAACCAGCACAGCTTTAAGTGATTGTGGAGAAACCCAACACTTTAGCCTCAATCCAATGAGACTTTTCTTATTTTATAAAGCAGAGATTAATGAATAGCCCTATAAATGTTGTTTACTCTTCATCCACCTCTTGCAGCCGAGCACAGTGACAGGGCGCATTTGTCTTTAGACAATCAGACAACTTTCCTCTCCCACGAAAACGGTGTGTTCAACTCCCGGCCCTGCAGGGAAAACAATAGACAGATGATATACCGCATATTTCGAATACCAGGTAGCGACACTCCATGGGAATTTGATCCGGTGGGATTATACTATAATGGTAGCCTACTCAGCTGATACCGATACGCAGGTTTGTCTTCCCCTGAAAGAAATGATCATGTTTGCACAATGATAACGCGCCAGGTGACTTGGATACTGACCTCGACAGCACGACCCAACTCGAGTTTCCAAAACAACAGTAGATGGGGAAATTATACTGGTGATCCAATGCGCCTGTCATGAGGTTTCAAACGAGCCCGGGGGTACCGGTTACCCGACAGAACATATTTTTTTTCACCCAACTTTTAAGATCTATCCAATGGCATGGTGGCATTTGTTGTTGATTTATGTTCAACCAAATGTAAATCAAAACTAGACATTGAGCTGACGTCTGTGCCCCGTGGCAAATAACGGGAAAAGTGAATAGCCTACCTGTAGGCCTATAGACTAGCTTTTGGGCTATATTCTTGTTTTTGACAATTGCTGGACATGTTTTGAAGCTAAATAGGCCAAGTCAATGTATCTTACCTGTAATTAAAGGCGAGGAGGACTGTGGCATTTGGAACAGTAAAAACACGAATAAAAAGCTGCAGGTGAACTTATTAGTAAGTACCAAGGCGCTCGAGCAGCAATACAACATCATCCTAAAATTGGTCCAGTAAAAAAAAAAGAAGGAAAACGAAAAAAAGAAAATGATATGCTAGAATATATATATATATATTTATATGCCCATGGGTTGGTGTCCGACTGAAAACACTAGAATATATGGGACTCCAGCATAATTGCCCCCCTCAGTTAGTTTTGTTCCAGCCCATAACCTTCAGTTTGTCAAAATGCTAAACGACATCGCGTGTCCTCCGGCATCCGACAATCGACATGACACAAGAAAATTACAATGACAATGCCGTGCGGACAGCCAGGCGACAGTCCTCATGTCGCGTCCAGGAGCGCTCTTGTGTTCCCAAAACAAGTGCAAGGGTAAGACAATGTTTCCAAAAAAGTGAAAAACAAATTTCATAAGAGATTAAAATAAAACAGATGCGTATAGTAAAAATGACAAATAAAACTATTGGGAAATAAATTCCACAAATAGCTTAAAGATATATATATTTATTTTTTAGCTTAAAGATATACTCGTAATTAAATGTCTTCAAAAATCCTCATGTTTGGCAATACCAAAAATATACAGATGTTGTCAAGCGCTAAAAGAAACCGGTTGCGTTCGGAATTTTAGGTCCGTTTTGCGCCGAGATGCTGTCCAACTGTCTCAGGATTAGTAGCGGGTTTTAGGTTAGGCTACACGAGCCGGCACTGGTCTCTCACTCGGAGCTCCGCGAGAAGCGAACCACCTCCAGCCCAAAGTTACAGTAAACTGCTCCTACTGAGGCGCACGGCGATGCCAGCGTAATAGAAACCCTACTACTCCAGTTAAACATCCCCGCAGTGTGCAGGAACCTCCTCCAAACAAAACGAGAACGGCCCCTCAATATTTAAATAGTTGCCGGGGGTTTTAATAATCCGAGTGATTTGACGTACAATCTTGCCCGCTGCTCCCGGCTGGCTGCCGCTGTGGTAATGAAACACTCCGTATAATACCGCGCCGGGAGAGACCCACCTACTGCTATCGGATCTCGAGGCTGGATCTCGTTTCACTACAAACAAGCCTGGAACACAACATGCGTACCACCTGTCTTTACTGATAATCTCTGCTGCGCTCTCTCAACACTGTCACGCTGCAAAACAGGATGAAACAACAAAAAAATCCCTAATTCAGGCCACTTTGTATCAAGGTAGGTTTTCTGCGCCCCTCGAGCTGCTGGGGGACCAAGCGTCATCCCACAATTGTTGATCTCTCCCCCTCCACCCGCATTGATGGGGCGCACCACAATGTCTGTCTGTTCAGTATCATATATTTTACATTTTCCAGTCATATCCTCAATGCAACATTTATTTCACAAATTAGGCATTTTCTTTGCTTGACCCCACTTCAAAGGCACGATGTCAATTCAGAATATATAATCTATGACATTTCAATAGCCTATAATAAGGGCACCTATCTAGTTTAGGCTACATTAACCAGCTTGCATGACATGAAGTGTCTGTTACTGTTGTTTGAGACAGATTTAGAAATCTACAACTTTTAAAACAGTTTGTCACTCTTAAAATTGTACTTCTGAAGAACCTCAAATGGGAAGGAAAAGCATTTCTTCAAAGAACCAATTATGACCAAACCCTGTATTTACAGCATTTAACTGTCAAGGAACAATGTTTTATTTTATCTAATTGTATTGCTCTTGTTACTTCGCATTGTAAACATGCCACGAGTGACGAGTAAACTTAGTGAATGTGTTTGTGTTAGAAAGGGAGTGTGTGTCACTTTCTTTGTGTCGACGGCGTGTGTGCATTCAGCAGTACAGATGAACATTGTGTTAATATTCAACGCTTGATGGCGCCAAAGAGCACCCTTTTGAAGTAGAGGTGTCTATTCCCAAATTCGCCGCACGATTATTACAGATGCCGAGTTTGAACAGTTATTTATTTAACTGTGACATTAAATGACCCTCTTCCACTCTAAAACGAAAGAGCCCTATTGCGCTGTCGTAATTCAGATTCCGTTGTATGGTTCTTTGTAGCGCAGTTGGTAGCGCATGGTGCTTGTAATGCTAGGGTAGTGGGTTTGAATCACGGGACGACTCATAAGTAAATTGTATTCACGCATGACTGTAAGCCGCTTTGGATAAAAGCGTCTGCTAAATGGTATGTATTATTATATTATAGAGCATGGAAGGATGGGCAACTTTGATGGTGGCGGGGAAACACAAAAAACGGAACTCATTAGAGGGGCAACAGTAGCTCGTGGGTCTGCGTACCCACATCCATACCACCACCTTGCAAACAAAACATTTAAGCGCCTCCCCCCTGACAGTGAATATATTTATTTTTTTATTAAAGTACATTTCCTGCAATTCTGCCATGGGGTGTAGAGAAAATGTTGCAGATTTAAAACAAGTTTCATGCAATTCTACACATTTTGACATGGGGAACAAATAAGATGTTGCAATTTTATAACCCATTTCATGCAATTCTATTAATTTTGCCATGGGACAGAGAAAAAAATGCAGTTTTTCAGCTAATTTCATGCAATTCTACACATTTTGCCATAGCTGGAGGCAAATGTTTGCAGTTTTTAATATGATAACTGATGATCAACCATGCTTACTACATGTTTAGATAGCTGGCCACAAGACTAGTTTACCACTCATGTTTCGCTGACAAGGGCTAATTGAGTGGCTGCTGATGCACAACCAAATTTCGAAGATGCACCTTGTGTACTCTATTATTATTATTTTTTAAATATCATAGTAATATTTATTTTTGGGTGAAATTGGTCCGCGAGCCTACAGAAAGGGGGAAGAGTTGTCCATCCTTGTTATAGTGTTGTGCTGTTGTGTGAATATGACCAAGTCGATTTGGATAAAAGCACCTGCTAAATATTATTATATCAGATATTATAGTGTTGTGCTTTTATGTCACTGTCCCTGCTTGAGTCAATCAATATGTATGGAATCAGTATGAAGAACATTTTTGAGCATTGTGTCTACTACTACATCTCATTGACATGGGGCAGATGTTGTGTAGACATTGCACAGACGTTAAGAGAGCCCTGGGAGTCAGCTGCCCAGGGTTAAGACTGCGGGCAGACGGTGGGTCTGGGTCCAGAGGGGAAGGGGTTAGACTCAGCTGTCGTGTCAAGACTGGAGCGTGACCTCCGTCCGGCTCCGACCCACGCCAGCCTGGATCATCCAGCAGCACCACGGTGGATCCAGGGATACCTTCGCTCCAATCCAAACTTAAAACGAGCCTGAACTCTGACCCCTGCAGGGTGAGAGGCCGGGTACCCGCAAGCTTCAGCTGTGCGAGCGGGCGACTCACAGGCAACTTCATTTGGGCCCCGATCAGAGATGACACACTCGCTCACAGAAACACACACACAATGACACACATCATCTACAAACACACCAGAACACTCGAATAGAACTGCAGACACAGAAAACACTATCATGCACAAAAACATCCATAGAGAAAGCGAGTTTGTCTCTTTAAGACAGGGGAGAGGAAAAAGAGAGGCATTTATCAAAGAGCATTGTGAGAGCTGTAGATTTAGTCTGGGGCTGGGACCTATCACACTCAATACTTTCCATCTTTTTACAAGCTTTTCACAGGGAAGTAGGGATAGCAGTTCATCTCCTCTCAGATACACATTCGCGTTACGTACTGTTTTGGACAAGAGCATGCACATACATCAGATATACATTCTCTCCTACGCCTCTCACAAAGCAGCTTCTCCAATAAAATGACACCAACCCATTTGTTTGTAAAAGGCTAATGCAAAGGGCTTTTTATGACATTTTCTCAAACCTGTGTGGCACTGTTCATTTTTCACAGTGGGGCTTGTAACAATGTTTGGTCCTATGTCAATCATTTTTCTGCACTTGAACCTGTCCTGTACAACATTCATGTTGTGAAACACAGAGTGCCACAAAGTGCTTAGTCAAAGACACAAGTTATTGAGGAGAATAATAGAAAAAAAGAGAACCCACGGATGTCAAACAGACATAACATAACACAGACCTGAGAGGAGAGTCCGCCAGAGTCCATTCCCATCTTCTTCCACAACGTGACTTTAACGCAACATCTACAAACCACCCGTGCCAAATTAAACAGTGAGTCTCACAGTTACTCAATCTTAAATTGACCTTGTGCCGAGCTCAGGAAAATTTGCACAGACCGTTTACACAACAGTAAGGGAAAAAACAAACCTAAAGCCACTGGCCAAGGACAAAGTCATTTTAACAGTGACTATATACTCTAACATATACACTGTCCCTCATACTCAGTAAGCAAGGAGTGAAAAGAGACAGACCTAAAGGGATAGAGAAAGGCATACATACGGAGGGAGATTAAGGAGATACAGTACATTTAAACAATGGTTTCATAGCACTAACTTGAATCACCCTGCTTTGTCTATAAAAACAGGCAGAGAACAGGTGCCTGGTGCATCAAACTAGCTGATTATGGTACAAAACTTTGCTGTAATATGTTCATTAAGCTGAGTTAGGAAACGGTACACGTCTAAATTCCTCCAGACAACGTACAGACAATGTACAGACAACGCACAGACAACACACACATACAGGACGTACAGGTACAGACAACGTACAGACAACACACACATACAGGACGTACAGGTACAGACAACGCACAGACAACACACACATACAGGTACAGACAACGTACAGACAACACACACATACAGGACGTACAGGTACAGACAACGTACAGACAACACACACATACAGGACGTACAGGTACAGACAACGTACAGACAACACACACATACAGTACGTACAGGTACAGACAACGCACAGACAACACACACATACAGGACGTACAGGTACAGACAACGTACAGACAACACACACATACAGGACGTACAGTTACAGACAACGTACAGACAACACACACATACAGGACATACAGGTACAGACAACATACAGACAACACACACATACAGGACATACAGGTACAGACAACGTACAGACAACACACACATACAGGTACAGACAACGTACAGACAACACACACATGCAGGACGTACAGGTACAGACGACGTACAGACAACACACACATACAGGACGTACAGGTACAGACAACGTACAGACAACACACACATACAGGACGTACAGGTACAGACAACGTACAGACAACACACACATACAGGACATACAGACAACACACACATACAGGACGTACAGGTACAGACAACGTACAGACAACACACACATACAGGACGTACAGACAACACACACATACAGAACGTACAGACAACACACACATTCAGGACGTACAGACAACACACACATACAGGACGTACAGGTACAGACAACATAAAGAGCTGTTTGGATTGCCATTGGTCAGGCTGGCACAGCGGTCCTCTAACAGAAGGTGGTCTCAGAGGCTGGAAACACGGCTAAACTTGCAGGGCTGTGTGTTGCAGAATACGTGCAGGTGCTAGCTAGTGTTTTTACATGTATAGTTGTGCATGTTTGTATTCTTGTGTTTGTGGTGTGCGTGATTGAGTATGTTCCTGCAAACGATCACGAGGGCTGCTTGAAATCCCTCCCCTTTTGTCTCAGTTTGATGGTTTTCCTGCTTCTGTGCGTTGAAAGCTGCTGATGGGGGGCGAAAGTGGCCTCGTTTTACCCGAGGGGACGGAAAGCGGGGGTTATTCTTAGCCTGAGGCGGGGGTGGCTCTGGCAAGGCATGGTGCCACACGAGGGGGCGAGAGGGCGGGGTAGATGTCAGAGTGCCCGCGTGTAGGCGGGGTGGTTAGGGCTTACCGACGCACAGGGCTGTGGGTTCCACTGCGAGACGCTGCCACTGGAAGGAAGGGAGGGGAAGGGCTTTGATGTCGCACGTCCAACTCCTAGACTGTTCTACTGGAGTTTCTGACTGGGCCTCATCTTCAGCACTGCACCTACACCCAACACAGACACCAGAAGTCCTGACTATAGACCAGCATCAGCCCTGATAGAAGTGTGTTTGTCAATGAATATGAGTGTATATGAGGGACTGTGTGTGTGTGTGTGTGCGTAACGTGTGTGTGTGTGTGTGTGTGTGTGTGTGACTGAATGTTTTTATTGCATGACATTATCAGTCCTCTCCAGCAGCAGCATCTGGCTCTTTCTTTTTCTCCTTGACCTTCACAGATGACTTTCTCTAAACTTTCTCCTTTCCAGGCTCCTTCAATGACTCTTTGCTGGTCTCCTTATTTGACTCCTTATTTGACTCCTTTCTAGATTCCTTGGAGGACTCCTTTTCCTTGGAGGACTCCTTTTCCTTGGACTCTTTTGAAGACTCCTTTTTGGACTCTTTCCCAGGGTCCTTGGGCTCCTTGGTCGACTCCTTCTTTTCCTTAGAGGACTCCTTCTTTTCTTTCTTCACTTCTTTCACAGGCTCTTCTGCAGTCTCTTCCACTGCCTCCTTGACTGGCCCCTCAGCAGACACTTTCTTGTCCTTGGACTATTTTTCTGAAACGGGCCAGACAGAGAGATCGGAGTGATTAACACGTTATTACCAGGTACACACTCACATGAACAGAACTCCCACACGTCATCAACTTGGGATTCCTGATCTGTGATGTAGGATAGACAGTCCCTTCTCTTCATCTCTGATGCGTGGTTTTGAGATGTTCTGTCATTTAGTGGTGACCAATAGGCTGAGGGGAATCTGAGCCAAATTCGCTATGGATAACACTGTTCATAATATAGGTTAAGATTGAATTGTTAGACACTACTACACTGTTGGAGCTAGGTACACAAGCATTTCGCTCTACCCGCAATATAATCTGCTAAAGAAACCCAAAAAAGAAACGTCCTCTCCCTGTCAACTGCTTTAATTTTCAGCTAACTTAACATGTGTAAATATTTGTATGAACAGAAGATTCAACAACTGAGACACAAACTGAACAATTTCCACAGACATGTGACTAACAGAAATGGAATAATGTGACCCTGAACACCCTGCAACTCGTCAGTAAAGAGCACTTTTTGCCAGTCCTGTCTGGTCCAGCGACGGTGGGTTTGTGCCCATAGGCGACGTTGTTGCCGGTGACGTCTGGTGAGGACCTGCCTTACAACTGGCCTACAAGCCCTCAGTCCAGCCTCTCTCAGCCTATTGCGGAAAGTCTGAGCACTGATGGAGGGATTGTGCGTTCCTGGTGTAACTCGGGCAGTTGTTGTTGCCCTCCTGTACCTGTCCCAAAGCTGTGATGTTCGGATGTACCGATCCTGTGCAGGTGTTGTTACACATAGTCTGCCACTGCGAGGACGATCAGCTGTCCGTCCTGTCTCCCTGTAGCACTGTCTTAGGCGTCTCACAGTACGGACATTGCAATTTATTGCCCTGGCCACATCTGCAGTCCTCATGCCTCCTTGCAGCATGCCTAAGGCACGTTCATGCAGATGAGCAGGGACCCTGGGCATCTTTCTTTTGGTGTTTTTCAGAGTCAGTAGAAAGGCCTCTTTAGTATCCTAAGTTTTCATAACTGTGACCTTAATTGCCTACCGTCTGAAAGCTGTTAGTGTCTTAACGACCGTTCCACAGGTGCATGTTCATGAATTGTTTATGGTTCATTGAACAAGCATGGGAAACAGTGTTTAAACCCTTTACAATGAAGATCTGTGAAGTTAATTGGATTTTTATGAATTATCTTTGAAAGACAGGGTCCTGAAAAAGGGACGTTTCGTTTTTTGCTGAGTTTATGTGTATGTGACCAATAAAATTGGATTTGATTTGCACTGTGCTCAAGCAAAGGTCAGAGTTGCCCGTCCGCTAAAGTTAGCAATATGTACATATGAGTCAAGGTTATCCTAGATTTGCATTGTGCCGATGCTGTGGTTAGCATACTGTTACACAATGCTGTTATGTCCAGTACAGCAGAGAGGACTGTGACCCTCGGTACAATTAAGTTCAGACAGCTTCCAAACCCTCCCGTTGACAAATTGAATTACAACAGCACCTGTCGCATCACAAAGAAACCCCCCTCCCCTTTCTCCACCCTCCTCCAC
This sequence comes from Oncorhynchus mykiss, assembly GCF_057628025.1. Taxonomy (NCBI): domain Eukaryota; kingdom Metazoa; phylum Chordata; class Actinopteri; order Salmoniformes; family Salmonidae; genus Oncorhynchus; species Oncorhynchus mykiss. The sequence continues at coordinate 30,632,164 of NC_143023.1, forward strand.
ATTGGATTGGCTCTTTGATAAGATAATAGCGGACCGTTGTCTCGCAAACAATGAGACATCCTTATCTCCATGAGAAAGGAGAGGGCTGTGTGTGTAAGAGGGGCTGTGGTGAGTACTGTGTTTAGAGACTCCGGAGAGGGACTCCAATCAGCTGGGTAATCGTCTAGGGCTTACAAAGTCCTGGCTGAAGTGTGTGTGTGTTGGCTTGTTGTGTGCATGGCTCCGTCTGAAAGGTTCAGTGTGTATCGTGTGGGAGGTGAGTTCCAGTGTGTAGGCCAGGGTGCTGTGCACGGTCAGGTGCAGTGTGTGACCTACACGATTCAGTGTGTAGAGCGTCATTGTTGCTAGGGCACAGTGTATCAAGGCTGAGTGTGTATCAAGGCTGTGTGTGTTAGTTGAGGGGCCTTATAAACTGACCTGTTTTTCCCGCCTCCAGCCTGGCTCTTTTGTCTAGCCTTCCTAAATGATCCCCACAGGCAAGCCAGTGTAAAAATAACCAAATAAACCAAAATCAACCACCAAAAAAAGAAAGAACTGGTTGAAAGACTCAACAGAAAAGCCTGTGTGAAGCAGCAGCACCGTGCCAGTAGAGACCAGTAAACGTGGGCCAGTTAAACAGGGAGAAGTGTCTTATTGTCCTGACTGAGAGCTGGCTGCTGTTGGGTTTCCATTTGGGTAACACAGAGGAGAACCGGGCCAGGCAGGCACGCGCGCACATGCACACACACACACACACACACACACACACACACACATGCACACACGCACGCACACACACCCAACCAACACCCTCAGATCTTTTCCAATCACACATAAAAAAGGATGGCTATAGTAACCTGCCCCGAGGAAAAGCTGAACTCTCTCATTCATATATAAACACAAATGCATGCAGGCACAGCTGAATATAGGCTAGAGTTTAGGTTGATATGCATTGTATGTGTGTGTATGTAAATATTGTGTGTGTGTGTGTGTGTGTGTGTGTTTGAGTACATTAATAAAAGTTTGTCTATGTCTCAATAGATGGAGTGTGTGTGTGTGTGTGTTTGAGTACATTCATAAAAGTTTGTCTATGTCTCAATAGATGGAGTGTGTGTGTGTGTGTGTGTGTTTGAGTACATTCATAAAAGTTTGTCTATGTCTCTATAGATGGAGTGTGTGTGTGTGTGTGTGGGTCTCTGTGGTTAATCCTGTACTGTGCGGTAGCGACAGGGCTAATCCAGGCTGGACACTGTCAGTCTGTCACTACTCTGATTGGGAGACTCGGGTATCAGAGAGAGAGAGAATCCACTCTGTCTACACTTCACTCCTCAGCAGCTGAACAGGCACGGGAACAAGTAGAGACACCAGGGGGACTGGCACATCAGATCTGTGTGTGTGTGTGTGTTGATAAGAGTTACAAAGTGCATGTGTGTGCTCATGCTTGAAAGAATGGGAAAGTATGGGAGTGTGTTAGAAAGGGAGAGAATTGTGTGTACGTGAGAGAAAGAGAGAGAAAGAGAGAGAGAGAGAGAAAGGAGAGAGAGAACTAGGGATGCCTTACAAACCCCACCCCCTTCGTCAGAATCAAGCATTGAATGACAGTCAGGTTTCCTTCTACAATCAGTCCCATTGTGACAGCCCCAAGTCTAAACCACATCACCAGTTCACAGCCTGCTGCTACTCCCCAGACAAAAATACATGGGCGATCACATAGCAGTAAAAGAGCTGTCAGACATTTTCCATCCAGACAACCAGAACCCTTTTGGGTTCACAGGGCCACTTTAACGGGACTTGATAAACATTTCCACCGTAAAAAAGCTGGGGTTAAAGCATCAGAGAGTCAAGGTCATCTCCTATTTTTATTTGATCAACAAAGTAACAAAGCCGAACCTTCCAGACTAAACAGAGCATCAGTTTTACCGTGGGCCACTCTGCGGAGGAAACATCAGCAAACAGTCCCCAGCTGTAACGCTAACCCAATACCACAACAGCATCACCGTCGTCATCACCACCAACATTGTCATATTAACCTACGTCAAATGTGTTTGCAGATGTTCATTTTATGAGGACATTTGTACCATATTGGTGAGTATGTATGGTGTGTGCTCATGATAGTGTGTATTGATATGTATGGTGTGTGCTCATGATAGTGTGTATTGATATGTATGGTGTGTGCTCATGATAGTGTGTATTGATATGTATGGTGTGGGTTCAAAGAAGTTTGACGGCAACACTGTACACTCCCGTCAGCAACACAAAAGCGCACACAAAAAAACAGCCAAACAAATGTCAACAAGTTGATAACATTTCCCCAGAGGAGAATGGTCCTATCGCCTTTTCTTCAAAGCAGAGATTTTCCGCTCCGCTTCCCCTCTAAGAGAAAAGAGCGGGTGCTCTTTAGAGCTTCAGGGGGCCATAGTCAAAATACACACAGGCCTCACAGAGCGCCTGCATTCCCCTGTGTCCCCAGACTATGCGGGAGGCTACTGCCTTGCTTCCCACTGTTTTATAAATACCGCTGCTAAACTGCTGCGCTTGCCAGGGACCGGCCACGCAGCTCTGTGATGTGACATTCGTGTGTGATGTGTGTGTGAGTGTGGTCCAGACTAAACGGCCACAACAGCATTGTGTTAATCTAAAAACAAAATATAGAGGCTGGCAACGTGGGAGTGGAGGGTTGAGAGAGGAGAGGAGAGGAGGGCACAGAGAGAGGAGAGGACAGAGAGAGGAGATGAGAGGAGGGGACAGAGAGAGGAGAAGACAGAGAGAGGAGAGGAGAGAGAGAGGAGAGGACAGAGAGAGGAGAGGAGAGGAGGGGACAGAGAGAGGAGAGGACAGGAGAGGAGAGGACAGGAGAG